>NC_141021.1:2220000-2260000 GCF_052040795.2 Danio rerio | reverse complement strand
CTAGGAACATAAACAGACGAGCAATGTTTACATGATTTATGCTTTACATTTTTTACATCAGAGACGATTTTGGTTTATAGAGGCACCTCACCCATTGCTGGCCATAGCTGTCTTCCAGATCATTGACATATTTGTCATCCCAGTTGACTCGGATTCCTACTAAATCGGAGGGGAGGAATCCGTTTTCGGCGAGAATTACAAAGTAGGAAAAGAATCCTGCGACTGCTTGCATCATACCTAAAAATAAGTACGATGACATTAAAATGAAAGCGTCTATCTGTGGGTTTGAGTTTGTGATTAAGTGCTCATTTACACATGTTAGTTTTCTTTGTATTTATATGTATTGTTTTAAATTCACACATCAAAATCCAGAGCATTCCATTTTAATTAATGGGATTTTTGAAGAAACACTAGGTGGCGCCGTTCATACAACAAACTCTTAGGCATTTTCATTCATTCATTCATTTTCCTTCAGCTTAATTCCTTTATTTATCAGGGATCGCCACAGCGGAATGAACCACCAACTCATCTAGCATATGTTTTACGCAGCTGATGCCCTTCCAGCTGCAACCCAGTACTAGGAAACATCCATACACGCTCACATTCACACACATACACTATGACTGAATTAGCTCATTCAATTCCCCTATAGAGCATGCGTTTGGATTGTGGGGGAAACCAGAGCATCTGAGCACATTTACCATAAATGTTTTTGGTTAACATTTAGTATTAGCATTTGTTGAGTGTCACCATACAGTTTGATATATCGATTGGACCCGGAAGCTGCTTCACGTGACGTCACAATTAACAAGCAGACAGAACCGTAGAGTACTTTTTCAGAACCAGATCAAAGACTGAACACAGAGCAAACCGCTATAAACATCTGTTTAGACTAACCAAGCTCTTACCTATTTGACCATAGGCCATACTGATCAGCCTCTCGTTCACCAGTTTATCTGTTTTAGCATTTCTGGGTTGTCTCTTCATGATGTCACTTTCAGCACTTTCATAGGCCAAAGAGATCGCAGGAACCTGAGGAAACATTAAACAATAATTAACATTTGCAATCCAGAATTGCAGGAGGAATCACAGCAAATTTAAGCAAGCTGCTTCAAAGGAAATTATGTGAACCATTTCTTTAATCTTTTATACCACTCGAGGGAGCCGTCAGGAATTCATGTGCATGGATCAAAGATCATCTAGGGAAGATAAAGGGATTGCTTTGGATTTCCTTTTACAAGGTTTTCTTTTAGACATCCAAAGGGTGCCAATATAAGCTCACACTTCCTTGCTGGGAATGACATTTAGTGCATATCTATAAAAATAATCATTGCGTACAACACATTAAATGTGCTATGAGCAAATTTTGACAAACAATGTTGGTGTCTGAACTGCAAAAAATGCTTTTCTTACCGAGATTTTTTTTGTCCCCTTTTCTAGTCCAAATATCTGAAAGTTCTTAAATCAAGAAGCGTTTTATGGACAAGCAAAACATATTGTCTTGTTTTAAGAATTAATATGCCAAAATGAAGTGAGTTTTTCCTCAAATCAAACAAAATAATTTGCCAATGGGGTAAGCAAAATGATCTTATCACAAATCGAAAAACAAGATTATTTTGCTTACCCCATTGGCAGATTATTTAGCTTGATTTGAGGAAAAACTCACTTCATTTTGGCATATTATTTCTTAAAACAAGACAATATGTTTTGCTTGTCCAGAAAATGCTTCTTGATTTAAGAATTTGTAGATATTTGGACTAGAAACAAGACAAAAAATCTAAGTGAGAAAATAATTTTTTGCAGTAAAAGCATCAAAATAAACAAATCCATAACCCAACAAGATATTCTTGATATCTCCTCTATCATGACTAGACAAATTATGTCAATACTGCCAATTTGGCAGCTAATGTGTTTTGATTATTGGACTGACACTGTTGGCAAAATTGCTTAGTGCACCTTTAAAGATGATGGAAGACAACCTGGTGAAAGTTTATGTTCAAAAATGTTACCCAAACACTTGACCACTTCAGATTTGCTGGTGTAACCCCGCCAGTCCTACACCGCCCAACCCGCTCCGAGCTGTTATCAAACCGGCGATCTTCCGCATGGGAGTCGGGTGCTCTACTAAGGAGGCTAAAGGCCATGGCCTCTAGCGTCTGTCGTTAGAGCACCTTTAGAGGTCAGAGGAGTGAGGTTTACCTGCACAGCACTTGCTAGCTGGCCTCCGTTACACTCACCCCCCTAAACCTCACTCCCATCCGGGTCACGGCACCAATGTATTCCCGCCGGTCCTACGCCACCCAACCCGCTCTGAGCTGGTTTCGAACCGGCAACCTTCCGCATGGAAGTCGGTTGCTCTAACAAGGAGGCTAAAGACCATGGCCTCTAGCGTCTGTCGCTAGAGCACCTTTAGAGGTCAGCGGTGTGAGGTGTACCTGCAAAGCACTTACTAGCTGGCCTCCGTTACACTGGCACAGCTTCAGGCAGGACTCAAACCAACGTTTCAGGCATTAGAGGTAAGCATATTAACAAGGACACTAAACATTGTAGCTTCAAGTGCCAGTTTTTGGAGTGCCCAGGTATAGGTGGCTAAGTCATAGGTAATGTGGTTGAATCACAAAGAAACTATGCAACTAGCAGAGAAATAATGTGTCGTTTCCCATACCATGTCAGTGCCCAGGTCAATGCAGAGAATGGTGACGGTGCCCAGAGGTAGAGGAATATTAGCAATGATGAACAGAAGGAAAGGTGAGATCTCAGGGATGTTACTTGTCAGGGTGTAGGCAATGGACTTCTTCAAGTTATCAAAGATCAGACGTCCTATAGTTAAAGACACATTCGAGGAATCAGTAACCTTCAACGTAACATTTGTAATTCTTTATTAATTTAGGTCGTCGTACCTTCTTCTACTCCAGTGACAATTGAGGCAAAGTTGTCATCCAGAAGGATCATGTCAGCAGCCTGTTTGGATACGTCAGATCCAGCAATACCCATAGCCACACCAATGTCAGCCTTCTTCAGAGCTGGAGAATCATTGACACCATCACCGGTTACGGCTACAATGGCACCCTGATAAGAGTAAACAAAATAATAATTATGTTGAGTTCATGCAGCATAAATACTCTCAGCAGGAATTGATTAGATCTGATGGTACCTGTCGCTGACATCCTTCCACAATGATCAGCTTTTGTTGTGGAGAAGTTCTGGCGAACACAATTTCTGTATGGTGTTTCAGGATATCATCTAGCTCTTCTTCGCTCATACTTTTCAGTTCTCCTCCATGGACCACACATGCCTTCGCATCTCTAAAGGCACACTATGTATTAGCAAACATTTAGATTCAAACTTCTCCATAAGTTTTGCTTTAACATACCTTGGATTAACCTCTCCAACCGGGATGTTCAAACGAGCGGCAATGTCTTCAACAGTCTCATTGCCTTCTGAGATGATGCCGACACCTTTTGCAATAGCTTTAGCTGTAATTGGATGGTCACCAGTAACCATGATTACCTGTAAATAAGATTCAGAGTTATTATTTGATTAACTGAAAGAAATTCAACCAGTATGAACCACAGTGAATATGCTGCAACTAAGGTGCAACATATTCAATCAGCGGATCTTGAATCAAGAACTACTTGAATCTTGATTCAAGATCCTTTACAATAGTCTTGGCTGTAAATCGATGGTCACAAGTAACCTGTGATAGAAGACATAGATGCTTGATCATCTAATTAATTTAATTTAATACAGGAATAAAATAATCAAGGCATCAGTCTTGAATCAAGGTGAAAGAAAACACCTTGATTCCAGCACTCCTGCACTTGCCCACAGCATCTGGTACAGCGGCACGAGGAGGATCAATCATGGACATGAGGCCAACAAAGCACAGGTTCTCAGTGGGGAAGTTCACTTCTTCAGTATCAAATGCAAAACCCTCAGGAAACTGATCATCAGGAAGGCAGAAGTGGCAGAAACCTGTGAGAAATAACACATTTACTTGTGTGAAAAGTCTCAGTTATTAATACACAGAAAACTTCCAATGATAAACCTCGTTTGGGGAATTTACCCAGGACTCTTTCTCCAAGACCTCCAAGTTCAACATAAGCATTCTGAAAAGCATCTTTCATTTCTTCATCTAAGGGCTGCTGTTTTCCCTGAATTAAAATGGTAGAGCATCGATCCAAGATCCTCTCAGGTGCTCCCTTCATCACAAGCAAGTGTTTTGGCTCTGAGGAATTGGGATTCTTGTGGATTGAAAGCTAGAGCAAGGCAGAATCAGCACTGTTAGCAAGGCTAGTCAAATCGGCAAATAGAAAAACCAACACAACATATACACAATACCTGATACTTGTTGGTGGAGTTGAAAGGGATTTCTGCAATCTTTGTGTACTTCTCTCTCATTTCATTGACTGAACCACAGCACAGCTCAATACACTTCAGGAGGGCAGACTCTGAGGCATCACCAGCTGTGTCTCTCTGCAATGCATTGATTCTGTCTTTTATAAAGAGCATCTTGATGGACATTTGTTTACTACAACACCTTTAAACATAAATCAACCCACCTTGAGGATAGGCACATTTCGCTGATCAGCTAGGAAGACGGCACGATTGCAAAGGCCAGCAACACGTGCAAGTGCAGACCATGTAGGAGAGCTCCTGTCAAAGGTGGTTCCACTCTGGTTCTCAGTGGTGTCTGCTTCATGAATCTGGCTGTCGAACCACATGTGAGCAACAGTCATCCGGTTCTGGGTCAAAGTTCCAGTCTTGTCAGAGCAAATGGTAGAGGTTGATCCAAGAGTCTCCACAGCTTCAAGATTCTTCACCAGGCAGTTCTTCTTTGCCATTCGTTTGGCAGTGAGAGTCAGACACACCTACATAAAGTTCCATGTTAGGTATTTATTTTAGCTCAAATATTCAACAAGTGTGCTTTGCACTCTCACTTACAGTTACAGTAGCAAGGAGACCTTCAGGTACATTGGCGACAATAATTCCAATCAGGAAGATGACGGCTTCCAACCATCCATATCCAAGAATCAGGGAAAGAATAAAGAAGGACACGCCCAGGAAGACAGCCACTCCAGTGATGATGTGGATGAAGTGCTCGATCTCTTTAGCAATTGGTGTCTGTCCACCTTCCAGGCTGGAGGCAAGAGTGGCGATGCGACCCATGACAGTGCGGTCACCAGTGTTGATGACAATTCCTCTGGCAGTACCTATTGAATATTTTAACTTTGTAATTAAGTCATTGATTCTGTTAATTATCACATGTGAACTCTCTTTATACCTTCAACACAGTTGGTAGAGAAGAACGCAATGTTCCTGGTCTCCAGTGGGTTATCATTGGAGAAGTCAGGAGTACGAGTCTGGGGTTCAGATTCTCCAGTGAGGGAAGAGTTGTCCACCTGAAATGTAAGGAAGATTACCTTGAATAGGCATGTTGGTACAGGTTTGTTTATGTTTCTGGTTTGGTGTTTAACTCAGTGGTGTTTAGTTCTGCTCTGGAGGGAGTCTGCATAATTTTACTTAAACCCCACTTACACACCCAAATAAGCTAATGAATGATAAGAATGTTTGTGGTGTCAGTATCAGTAGCATTGTGGTTAGTTTGCCAACAAATGACGCTACCCAGCAGGCACACAACTTCTTAAGACGTTAATAATACGTTACCCACATAGCAAAATTTCTCTGGCCCAGCTCTGGCCCACACAATCAGGTTTTGCTTGGCCCACATGCCGCAGTGAATTACGGTACATGACTGGACCAAATCTGGCTTCCAGACAAGGGCCAAACACAGACCATATCTGGGCCAAGTCTCAGCCAAGTTAATAACTCATAACTGGGCCTGAACTGGGCCAGATAGGTTGGTGTGTCACGATTGCAATGAAATTGATAAACCTATGGAGTGATGCGCTTTAGGCACACTATGGGATAGCTTTTTCTCAAAGTGACCTGATTGGTAGAATTTTTTTTCTTTACTCAAGAATGATTTTAGTGTATTTTAAATGTGGGTCAAGACTGGCCAAACTCACATGGCCCACTTATCAAATTTTTAAATCTGGGCCAAATACTACGTTTTTCATCTGGCCCAAATCTTGTGTGCCGTCTTAAAAACGGTGCCACCTCTGCCAAACCCGGACCATGTTTGGCCCACATGCTGTATGCCAGTGCCGGATGAATGCCTGCTGTGCCAGCTTTTTGCCAAATCTGGGCCAGAATTCTTTGCTACTAGGGTAGATTCAGGTCATGACGTCTGGTGACCAAATTTTAATGTCTAGCCAGCGTCTGAGGATGGTATTTTGATGTCCAATGAACATCAAATGACACTGATATTTGGTTGATTTTAGGTTGTGTTGAAAAGTGACCAAAATCTAACGTCAAACCAACGTCTTAAACCAACGTCATATTGATGTCAAATACCGACATTTATTCATCAGGTTTGACAACCAAAATCCAACGTCTGACAGACATCTAAGTGGGAACGTCCACACAACCTCAAGCTCTAACATCATTAGACGTTGATATTTGGTTGATTTTATGTTGGACGTTAGACATTGATGTCGGCCTGACGCTAGGTTCTGGCGTCAACCTGATTTTCATTTCCAAACAAAAGGCAACGTCCCCTGTCGCTGAGGTACAACATCAATCTGACGTCATGTTGATGTCCTGGCCTGCTGGGTTTGGTGCTTGTGGCGACCAAAATTAGAATCTCATCTTGAGGTCTTTTGCCTGTCCTGTCTCCCTCTCTTTGCTCCCCATACTTTCCCGTCTATACTCTACTATCCTGTGGAATTAAAGGTATAAGTCCCCCTCCCTCAAAAGCATAAATAAATAAAAGTATATATCTTTGCAAGATCAGTGGTGGTTCGAGGTAGTGTTCGGAAGGCATGTAGATATATATCAATTTAGTTTCTATATAAATTTCTTTCATATTATTGAGTAATGCATAAATGTTCCGTCTGGCCCTGCTAACGAGCTTTAGCTCTTACCTTGCATCCATGTGCAGAGATGATGCGAAGGTCAGCTGGGATTCGGTCTCCACCTTTGACCTCCACAAGGTCACCAGCGACCACCTCCTCAGCATTGATGCTCTTTTTCTCTCCGTCACGCACAACCAGGGCTTGCTACAAAACCAAGATATTTGAGAATGTCTTATTTTTGTGTGGGAGCTGCAGAGCTGATCTGTTAATGGTTTTGGATTTTAGTACCTGAGGAACAAGGTTCTTAAACGATTCCATGATCTTTGAGCTTTTGGCTTCTTGGTAGTATGAAAAGCATCCAGTGATTATGACAACACCAGCAAGCACAATCCCCAGGTAAAGCTGGAAAAGACACACAAGTTTACAGTTTGGCTTTTAGGAATTACATTTTTGCTGCATTAATAATTGTGCATTTATGTCATGTCTAAAACAATTCATATTTAATAAAATAAAAATTATTATGTTTTTATATAATACATCGCACATGACAAACATACTATAATACTTTATAGTGAATAATGTAGTGTTTTGACCCATACTATAGACCTTTTTCATGGCTGCTGCATGGAGGGCGCCATAGCGACCAGCGTCTTCCGGTAGAATGCTAAAATCTTCCATTTACAGCGTTTACAACTGGTAATTTGCGCTCCGAAAATGGGTTTCAATAACGTTTTTAATGTATAACAGAGTGTTTTTGTGACACACAACTTAGAAATGTGTGTGTTAAAGCCGTTATAATCTGTCACTGTGGTTCAAGCATGTCAGAAATACGAGAAAAACGTTCTCCTAGTTCACGTGTCTGCCGTCAGAAATAACAGTGTGTGTGTGCATTCCCGGCCTGTCAGCTGTTAGCTCAGCAGCTCTTTAACACACACACACACACACACAGAGAGAGAGAGAGAGCAAACAAACCAGAGTACTGGCATGAAACTTAACAGGTATGAAAGTCGTGCAATTTACAAAAATTACCAATAAAAGTCTGTTATTAATACTCTGCTGGCTGATTTGCTGTTCATTCTAATCGCGAGCCGTTTGTGTTTTATTTCGTGTGTTGTATTCACCACGGTTTGTGTTTTTCTGTCATTTCGAAATGACACTAGCCTATATTTTCACTTTGTCACAGTTGTTAAATCAGTGTGTCAGTGGCACAGTACAGGCTACGTGTGTGTGTGTCAAACATTTTGCTGAACTACATTAGTTTGGGCTGGTTATATATTTGAAATAAAGAGAAAATGTTGACTTTAGCGATGACGAGGCTTCATTTAAACTGCAGAAGATGCCGTCTGACAACGAGGGGAAAACGCCTCACAGCAGCTGTTTTCCATCCTATTAGATCGCATTTCTTTAAATGATCAGTCCAGGAGATGGCGCTGATGGACAACAGTACTAGTTCAAAGAGGATAAAAGCAGGTAAAATAGACTAAAACTATCGTTTCAAAGCTGTCCAAATGTGACTGTTTACATGCATCAGCTGCCGACCGCAAGTTCTTCGCATTACCCATAATGGGTAATTTTGCGTTCCAAGAAAAAGGTCTATAGAAAAGTGTAATATATATTGTATAGATTCTAGTATATACAACTGTTAATAAAAGCTACTGTATTAACTATATGAAGTTCAACAAACTAATTTTGAGAGGAGCATGTAATATGATTGACCGTGGCTGGTGTCTCATCTGCATTCATAAGTAAACCAATTAAATTTTTCCAAACTCACTATAGCTAGCCCGTCTCGCCTTACAGCCTTATCTTCATTTTTTGAAGAATCCCGCATCCACCCAATCCTCATGTTTCCTCCTTTACCAGAGGGAGCTCTCAAGAACTACCTGATCTTTGACCCCCTTACATGCTCATTGACCAGGCGGGAGCCCTGGGCTCAAGTAACTTCGAGCTCAGGGTTCTCTCCCAGGACAGCATGCCAAATCTGCTATTATTATCAAGCAAAATCTAAGTGTGACCTCTTGAAAGTGAAATGAAAAACTGTAATAAATACTGTAGTATACTTTATTTTTTACTACAGTAAACGGTGATGTATTGTAGTAGTAGTGTGTACTGTGGTGTTTTGTAGTTATACCCTATCCCTGTAGAAAGCTACAGTATTGGATAATTGGTTTGTGTTGCTATAGTTGTTGTGTTACCATACAAACTAAAGATAATTACAACTAAATAATTAAAGTACTTCACTATATGTTGAAAAAAAAACTATAGTGTTTAGTGTAAACTACTAAATTATACATAAACTATATTAATTGTTTTACATATATATTCAAAACACAAATTATTAGCTCTTAATTTTAACAAACCCTGCTGTATTTTCCTGTAATTCATCCAAAGTAGGTACAACGCCATCTTGTGCCGCCTATAGCGACATTAATTCACCTGATCTCGTCATTATGCAAGTACGAACATCCCAGGAAGACTTCAGTGCAGTATAAGACAAGGCTGTTTCTGCTCCAACTTACATTGTCATTCGTGGGATCGTCTTCAGAGGCCGCCTGGATGCCGTAGGCAAGAAAACAAAGGATGGCACCAATCCACAGGAGAGTGGAGAATCCTCCAAAGAGCTGCTTGCAGAACTTGACCCATTCTGGAGTGGTTGGTGGAGGAGTCAACGCATTGGGTCCATCACGAGCCAAGACCTCCTTCGCACGAGAGGAAGACAAGCCCTGGGAACAAAAGTAGATAAAAATCAAGTTTAAATATACTGTCAAAGTCAGAATGATTAGCCCTCCTGACTTGTTAGCCCTACTGTATATTTCCCACAAATTTTTTCAACACATTTATAAACATAATAGTTTTTAACTCATTTTTAATAACTGATTTCTTTTATCTTTGCCATGATGACACATAACATTAGACTATATATTCTTCAAGACACCAGTATTCAGCTTAAAATGACATTTAAAGGCTTCACTAGGTTAATTAGGGTGAAGTTAGGGTAATTAGGCAAGTCATTAAATACAATACAATATGCATTTATACGGCACAATAAAAATCGACCAAAGTGCTGTACATAGAAGTACTAAAGACAGAGAAGAAAGCAGAATATAAAGTAACATTTAACAAATAGAAGCAATAAACAGTGATCAACGAGTATTAAATGTGAGAGAAAATAGATAAGTCTTTTAAGGGTCATGACACCCCCCATTTTCGGTTCAGGTCTACCTCAGAATTTTTTTTATTCAATTCAATTCAGCTTTATTTTTATAGCGCTTTTACAATGTAGATTGTGTCAAAGCAGCTAAATGCTCATAGTAACTGGATCAATTCAAAAGATGCATGATAATGGGCGTGGAGCTCCGCGAGCAAAGGGCAGGAGTGGGCGTGGCCAGCAGGGGAGAAGGAGGGGAGCGAACAACTGTTGTTAGTCGGCTCACAAAAAATGAGACACAAACCGTGAGGAGATGCATGAGTTTATAGTTTGTAAAGTTAAAATGCAAAGAAATAAACAGTAATTTAATGCCCTGCTACATTTGTTCTTCGTAATTTCATACACACAACCACAATTATACCATTATAAAGATAATCCTGTTCATATAAACACTATAAATGAGGACTTCTCCCTCAATCTCCTGAATGCAGACTCAGTGCTGCAGGTATCTCCCTGTCTATTTTAACCATTAGCCCTGTTGGTCATCTGGAGGATTTAGGCAAACACAGCAGCACGGCGATGTGTCTAAATGTGAACACACTCCCATAAACGACAACGTTCGCCATTCTCCAATTCTCATACTGCTCTCCCGACAAAAACGCTTGCTGCACACAAACAGCTTTGCTGTATCGGCCCTGACAGCATCGCGGGGGAAAACATGCAACAAACCCCGCGGATCATGGAAACAAACACATACAACCCTTCATGAATGGCTAAATAGTGTGTGCCGTGGGTCTGTCTCACAGCTTAGCACTGGCAGGTCTGCCTTACCTTCGGAAAGCATGTGCAGTCATGAATAATTAAGAAGCCGGCTCTTCTCATAGGATAAGAAAACTCCACTAATATTGAGAAACCGATGCGTCATCTTTGCACTTGCAGTTTTGTGATATGTCGTTGATTTTGATCCGCCCCAAAAATCATTTTAAACCCGGAAGCTGAAATTAGCTGACAAAAACTCAACATTATCCAGTTTACCCCACAATCAAAGCTGACATGTGCTAACATTGTCCTAACTGATGCTCAACACACACACACATCTGTTAACATCTCAAAAAATACTCCAGGTTTCGTGAACCTTTAAAACAGAGTTAAACACAGTAATCGAGGGGGGGGGGAAGTCTAATGCGAATTGGTGAAGTATTCCAGAGTTTAGGAATAAAAACAGCAAACGCTCTATTGCCTAATTTTTAAGGATTGGTTTATCAGGGAAAGATGTTAATATTCAATTTGTATTGAACAATATGATAATTTTGGGGAAATTTTATATTCATAAATGCAAGTGCCTTAAAACAAAACTACTATTTTTAGTTTCCCAAAAGGAATTTTGGCTAAATCTTTAAAGTTGATACAATCAAAAAGTTGAAGAAGACGGTTTAGTTAATTAAATAAAATTTAATTACTAGAAAACCCGGTGTAACTGTTTGTTTTTTCTTCTTTCTTTCTTTCTTTTAGTTGTGTTTGTGTGTCTATTCTATGGTTTAAGTCAGGGGTCACCAATCCTGGTCCTGGAGGGCCGGTGTCCCTGCAGGGTTTAGCTCCATTTTGCCTCAGCACACCTGCCTGGATGTTTCAAGTATACCTAGTTAGACCTTGATTAGCTTGTTCAGGTGTGTTTGATTAGGGTTAGAGCTAAAATCTGCAGGACGCCGGACCTCCAGGAACAAGTTTGGTGATCTCTGGTTTAAGTGTATCTTTTTGTATTACTATTTTACAGATTTTATTATTTGTGCTCTGTTCTATAAATGTAGATGATAGTTGATATTCGAATTTTGCCTTATTGTAATTGTGTTATAATGCAATAAAACAAAATATTATTATATATATATTTTTAAGGCGTGTTCTGGGCACGATGAGCAAATTGAGATCATAAGATCTCAATGATTGAGAGGGTGTTTACGAGCAGAGCAAGTCTGTAAGGTACTGAGGAGCAAGATTATTGACGGCTTTGTAAACAAATAATAAAATTTGAAAATCAATTCTGTATTTAATGGGTGACCAGTGAAGTGCAGCTAAAACTGGAGATACAGACTCCAAGAGAGTAGTCTAGCAGCCACATTTTGTACCAGCTGCAGATGAGATGGTATAACAGTGATTTGTTCTGTAGACAATCCAAAACTAATATAGCTTAAGGCAGCTAATAATATTGACCTCAAAATGGCTTTAAAATAATGTACAACTGCTTTTATTATAGCCAAAATAAAACTAATACGACTATCTTCAGAAGAAAATATATTATAGGAAATACTGTGACCAACTCTTTGCTCTGTTAAACATCATTTAGGAAATATTTGAAATTATTCTGGCAATAATTAGCTGATGACTTCAGCTGTATAATAATTACTCAATTCTAAATACGATTATGAGACTATGGAGATTGTTGTGAGATACCTGAAAAGCCAAGAAAAACCCAAAAGCATGGATGTCAATGGTGAAAGCCTCATAAAAAAAGTTAATTGGATGATAAAAGGGGCCTTGCTGTTCTTGAGATGCATACTGAAGGTCACAGTACGGCTGAGGGTTTGGTTTGGACCAGGTAGGTGGAGCTATGCTTCACAGTAATTCACCCTAAATATTATGCGCTTAGGGTTCAGACTCATAACTTGCATTCAAAGGCTTAAGGTAATTTTATTTAATAGTTTCTATATGACAGCCTATAATCTTCTGTTTCCAATACATGAGGATCTGCTGTTTTGCCTCAAACAACTCTTAACCAAATCTGCTGTTATTTGACTGGAATGATATATTGAGTTTATTATTACAACAATTCAGTGATTATGAATCACGGTACAAGCTGTTTTTTTCGTCTACTTTTAAAAAATGTATAATATTATAATTATTAATGACATTTAAACACGCATTTAAATCATTTTAGATGCATAATGCTCCCTAAAGATGCATTTAAATAATTTTAGACACATAATGACCCCCAGAATTGATTTTAAACTCACCCTGGTCAGGTCAGTCCCGTATTTGCGGTGAAGCTCGTCTAGCGTCAACTTGTGGTCATCCTGCATAAAGAAAAACACCATTGAATCTTACTACATAGCCAACACTGTTGATTTAAATAATGGAAATTATGTTAAATGCACTGATTTCGCACCAGATCCACTTCTTTCTTAAGCTCATCCATGTCCTTTTGCTTCTTTTTCCCTTTTTTTGGCGCTTTGGCTTCATCTTCTGAAGTTGCCGCCAGTTTGTACTTATCATTTCCAGTCTATATGTATAAAACAATATTTAAGATAAGCATATAAGCATTACCTGACTTCAACAAAGCAGAGTGAGAGATCAGATAAACAGAAGGGAAACAACGGGAAGTCAAAATATACAAAGCAGCATCATAAAAATGCCGCCACGGTCCACTCACTCCAAGCCCCATTTTCCTGGATTATTCCAACTCAGACTTTCAGATGTCCTATTCCGCTTGAGAGCCCTTCCGGAGACAAAAAGCTCCTGTGTGTTCAAGCCAGATTCACTAAATTTATACCCTGCCAACTCACCTGTTTCAGGGAGGAGTTTGTACAGGGATCAGGGAGGAGTTTGGCTGCTGTTATGGAGCCTTAAACATTTATTCAACCTTCATCTGCACAGGTAGGTCAAGTCATTGACAGCTAGATGATAAGCTTAATGGTTTTACTGTAGTGATTTACAGTACATGCCATGGTGTTTTTGAATGATACTGTATATATTATAGTATCTACAGCATACTCTTACAGTTTGGTATATTATCATTGGTTAATAATAATACACTGCAAAAATGCCTTTCTTGCTTAGATTTTTTGTCTTGTTTCCAGTCCGAATATCTACAAATTCTTATATCCAGAAACATTTTCTATGCAAGCAAAATATATTGTCTTTGTTTTCAGAAATATCCCAATATTAAGGGAGTTTTTCCTTGAAACAAGTTAAATAATCTGCCAATGGGGTATGCAAAATAATCTTGTTTTTCCTTTTGACATAAGATTATTTTGCTTACCCCTTTGGCAGATTATTTAGCTTGTTTTAAGGGAAAACTCACTTCATTTTGGCATATTTATATCTTAAAACAAGACATTACGTTTTGCCTGTCTAAAAAAATATTCTTGATTTAAGAGTTTTTAGATATTTGGACTAGAAACAAGACAAAAAATCTAAGTAAGAAAAGGATTTTTGCAGTGTATTACAGATTTTTTGTTTGCTTTGATGCAGCCGTCCACTGAAATTCAACATTTTCAAGACAGTGAACACACAGGCGTAAACAGCAGCACCCATGGTCAAAATGAAACATTATGCTTGCACAATGCACACACCGTGTCAAAACATTTAAAATATGCAACAAAAGCTAGTTTTACCTTCAAACAACACAACTTGCAAACGAGTATATGAGCTCTTTTAATTAACCATTAGACAATGGACAACAAAAAACTAAAGACAGAACTCAGTGTGAATTCTATTTAGGCTGTCAAATTGGCCTTTTTGCAAACAATTTTATCCAGAATAAGAAATGCTTTGATTAAACTTATATTGAATTCATGGCATTTTTCAAACTGTGGCTGAAAATTAAAATACCGTAAAAAAAAAAGGTCCCACTTTATATTAAGTGGCCTTAACTAATATGTACTTACATAGGAATTAATAGTTTGTTACAATGTACTTATTGCGTAAATACATGTATTTACTGTGTACTTATGCTTGATTAAATACATATATGTAATTACATCTGTAATTAACTTTTGTAATTAAACTGTAAATACACTGTTGACCATTCCCTACACCTTAATCCACCCTCAAACCTACCCACACCACCAAACCTGTCCATAACCAAACCTCTATCCCAACTCAAAAGCACGACAAGTGTTCTTAAATACATTATAAACACAGTAAATACATTGTATTTATTTTTTTGATGTAAGTACATAGTAGTTAAGGACACTTAATATAAAGTGGGACCAAAAAATAAGAAATAAAAAATAATTAAATTTTTTTTTAAAGAAGCAGAAAAAGACAAAAGACAAATATTAGAGAAAACACATGTAAACCAATATACAGTCAAATCTATTGGAAATATAGGACATAGCCACTATTGACCTCCTCCATCCATGCTGGCACAGAACAACACAGACCCTTCACTGTTTTTAATGTTTGCAGACTCATTGCTAAGTGAAGATTTGTGTGAAGTAGTGTCAAATCGGTGCGTGAAAGGCCCAGCTTACCTTAATTTCACCATAAAATTCAGAATTAAAAACATTACTCTGAATTTCACAGTTAAATCAGGGATAATAATGTAATCTACTGTGAAACTTACAGTAACGTTGTTGAAATCTGGGAAAACTGCCATTTCTGGTAAACTGTTTATATTAGTATAATTCTTGTGTAGCATCTATAGAATCACAACAAAGAATAAATTAATGTACTTCGCTATATAGCATGATTGAAAAACACTATAGTATCTACTATAAATTACTACAGTATTTTTTTGTATTATTATTATCGTATAAAACTCACCGTTTCCATTTAGCAAATAAAAAAAAACAACCCTATGTACTGATTTGTCTACAATCTTTAGTTTCTCTAGGGTTATGAAACTTTATGTCGATAATTTTATGACTTTTGGCCACTTACCTCCTTCAGTCAATGATGAATGACTGTGTAAATTGTGTCCTTTGGCACCCAGTAATAAATCTGAAAGATCGCAATCTACACACACACACACACACACACACACACACACACACACACACACACACACACACCACTGTGTTTGCCCATAACCAGAATCATATCTCAGAAATCCTGTGAATTCAATCTGTTTTGCATACATTTTTGTCGATGTTGTGTAAACGTATTGCAGTCTTATCTCTGTCAACATTGGATTAAGTTTGGAGCGTATTGAATATAGCACACCACTTATATGTCTGCGAGCGTGTTTTTGCACATTTCCATTTGAGTCTGCGTCCATTTGTTTAGTAAATACTCCTGAAAAAACAAGAGCAGCTGCTCAGAGAGGGCTGTGAATGACAGCATGCGTTACACTACAAAAAATACAAATAATTTGTCGTTTCTAGTCCAAAAATCTAAAAACTCTTAGATTTCTGTAATTTTGCTTACCTTTCTGGCAAATTATTTAACTTGTTAATTGTAAAACAAGAGAATATGTTTTACTTGTCTGGAAAATGCTTATGATTTGAGAATATTTAGATGTTTGGATTAGATGCACGACAAAAAGTAAGAAATTGCATTAATTTTTAAGTGTATCTGTGCACATATTCAAGGTGAAATCAGGGTTGTGGGAAAGTCAACAGTGACGCTCTGCTTCTCTGACACTTGCACTCGAATCAATAACTCTGGTTTTTGTGGTTACTTTTTAATATTTCTTTCCTCATAAAGCTCTGGCACTCATTAACCCAGGCTCATTAAAAGGGGGTTAAAAGCTTCAAAACCTGCTTTATGGAAGCACAGCGAGTCTCTACAAGGAAACATTATATGCTAAAGTAGGCGGTCTGTGACTTAGCCCAGCGACCGCCCTTGAGTTACTCAGAATTCAGGTGAATAATAGATAATCTGTTACTTTGCAAACTTGTTTGGTTTCTGCACTTTAAAAAGCGATTAGTTGCTTTACTTTTTGAAAAGGTGAGTAAACCTGTTGCCTTAAAGGCCACAAATTGATTTTACTTTAAAAAGTGAGTACAACTTAGAACGGTCAACTTGACTTATTTTATTTTTATCATAATTAATTTACTTAATAATTTTAAGGAAACAGGTTTACTCCCTTTTAGGTAGTCAACTAGTCACTTTAAAAGCAATGGGTTAACACACTTTTAGGTAGTCAACTTTAAAAGCAATGGGTTAACACACTTTTAGGTAGTCAACTTTAAAAGCAATGGGTTAACACACTTTTAGGTAGTCAACTTTAAAAGCAATGGGTTAACACACTTTTAGGTAGTCAACTTTAAAAGCAATGGGTTAACACACTTTTAGGTAGTCAACTAGTCGCTTTAAAAGCAATGGGTTAACAGTTCAGTCAACTAGTCAGTTTAAAAGCAATGGGTTAACACACTTTTAAAAAAGTTAACTAGTTTAAAAGCAATAGGTTAACACACTTATAAGTAGTCAACCAGTCACTTTAAAAGCAACAGGTTAACACAGTTCAGTCAACTAGTCGCTTTAAAAGCAATGGGTTATCATGTTTAGGTAGTCAACTAGTCACTTTAAAAGCAATGGGTTAACAGTTCAGTCAACTAGTCAGTTTAAAAGCAATGGGTTAACACACTTTTAAAAAAGTTAACTAGTTTAAAAGCAATAGGTTAACACACTTATAAGTAGTCAACCAGTCACTTTAAAAGCAACAGGTTAACACAGTTCAGTCAACTAGTTACTTTAAAAGCAATGGGTTAACACACTTTTAGGTAGTCAACTAGTCACTTTAAAAGCAATGGGTTAACACACTTAAGTAGAGTCAACTAGTTACTTTTTTAAAGCAATGGGTCAACACACTTTTAAGTAAATTCAACTAGTCACTTTAAATCAATGGGTTAACACACTTAAGTAGTCAACTAGTCACTCTAAATCAATGGGTTAACACACTTAAGTAGTCAACTAGTCACTTTAAATCAATGGGTTAACACACTTAAGTAGTCAACTAGTCACTTTAAATCAATGGGTTAACACTTTTTGTTAAATAAAGCAAATGATTTGATTTTTACAGTGCGTCTTTTAGATCAAATTACTCAAGGTACACTGAAAAAAATTATTCAAAGATGATTCCTTGGATTTACTCAATTTTATTATGTTAAGTGGTTGTAAACAATTTAATTGTGTTAAATTTAAACAAACACATTAAGTTGAACATTATTCAATTTAATTTGATTGTTTAAATTCAACACAAATAAATTGTTTGCAACAGTTCTGCATGCAACACTTTTTTTCAGTGATACAGCTAATATATATTTAACAAAGTGAAAACAGTGATTTAGCGAAGCGGCTCCGGTGCTTCATCCTGTAATTGTTGTGTCTGATACAGGGATTATTTGCAGAGGAAGCACGGTGCATTGAAATGGCTCATTGTGCAGAGATCATTTACTGTATCAGGCACACGTGATCACAGCAGGAGATCCACAGACAGAGCACAAATAGAAAACAGGACTGGAGATCACTGAACGGGGAGAATGCTATATATTCCCAATGTATTGTGGAACAAAAATCTCTGGCCCACATAATAATATGATTTATTATAACATACGTAATCTACAACTTGTTACTTTAAAAGCAATGGGTTAACACACTAAAGTAATCAACTAATCAGTTTAAAAGCAATGGGTTAACACACATAAGTAGTCAACTAGTCAATATAAAAGCATTGGGTTAACACAATTAAGTAGTCAACTAGTCACTTTAAAACCAATGGGTTAACACACTTAAGTAGTCAACTAGTCACTATCAAAGCAATGGGTTAACACACTTAAGTAATCAACTAATCAGTTTAAAACCAATGGGTTTACACACTTAAGTAGTCAACTAGTCACTATCAAAGCAATGGGTTAACACACTTAAGTAATCAACTAATCAGTTTAAAACCAATGGGTTAACACAATTAAGTAGTCAACTAGTCACTTTAAAACCAATGGGTTAACACACTTAAGTAGTCAACTAGTCACTATCAAAGCAATGGGTTAACACACTTAAGTAATCAACTAATCAGTTTAAAACCAATGGGTTTACACACTTAAGTAGTCAACTAGTCACTATCAAAGCAATGGGTTAACACACTTAAGTAATCAACTAATCAGTTTAAAACCAATGGGTTAACACACTTAAGTAATCAACTAATCAGTTTAAAAGCAATGGGTTTACACACTTAAGTAGTCAACTATTCACTTTTAAAGCAATAGGTTAACATGCTTAAGTAGTAAACTAGAAACTTTAAAGGGAATGGGTTGACACACTTAAGTAGTCAACTACTCAGTTGGTGTTTCTGTGTGGAGTTTGCATGTTCTCCCTGGGTTCGCGTGGGTTTCCTCCGGGTGCTCTTTCCACCACAGTCCAAACACATGCGGTACAGGTGAATTGGGTAGGCTAAATTGTCCGTAGTGTATGAGTGTGAACGAGTGTGTGGATGTTTCCCAGAGATGGGTTGCGGCTGGAAGGGCATCCGCTGCGTAAAAAATGTGCTGGATAAGTTGGGGGTTCATTCCGCTGTGGACCCTGAATTAATAAAGGGACTAAGCCTAAAAGAAAATGAATGAATGAATAAATGAACGAGTCACTTTAAAATATAAAATGACACAATATGATATATTATCACATATATAATCTCCAAATCTCTAAAGGCTATTCACTGCCTAGATAAACCCTAAACCAGCCCATATTGGTTTCCGAAGGTTTTAAGAAATTAGTGTCTCACTTATCTGATTTTTATTTTGTATTCTCTATTGGATTCAGCTCAGGTGATTGGCTGGGCCATTCTACAGCTTGATTTTCTTTCTCTGAAAGCATCTGAGAGTCTCCTTGGCTGTGTTTTGGATCATTTTCCTGCTTAAATGTCCGCCCTGGTTTCATCTTCATCCTCCTGCTAATGTAGATGTTGGACTGAAGCATCTGATATTCATTTACACTGAGGAAGGGCAGAGGCTTGCTGAAGAACTACTGAGAGATTTCAGCTTCAGTCTGAGCTTTCCCTGCTAAACTACAACTCCCTTTCTTCATGTGTTCAATACTTTCCCCCTGCGTCATTTCATTTTATTACACAATAACTTC
Organism: Danio rerio; assembly: GCF_052040795.2. Taxonomy (NCBI): domain Eukaryota; kingdom Metazoa; phylum Chordata; class Actinopteri; order Cypriniformes; family Danionidae; genus Danio; species Danio rerio. The sequence goes on along the minus strand of NC_141021.1, from coordinate 2,240,146 downwards.
ATTTAGATTTGTTTTCTTTGCATATATGGATTTCTTTTGTTGTTACCAACATCTGGTGAAAATTTTGATTCAAGAGCATCTTTAGAGATATGTTTTCTGGGAAAAATGGTGACGTGTTCAATACTAATTAGAAAGAAAAAGTTCAGATGCGAAATCCTCTAAGCGCTATCTGAATTTCCATCTAAAATGAGAATATCAGGCTCTGATATTTATGTTTTTTTACTTTAAAGGCGATGCAAACAACCTATTCTTCACCATAAATGTTAAAAACCGAACCTACACACAGGGGCTTGAGGACAATTGTCATTATAGAAGAAATTTCAGACAAATATACAACTGTACATCATAAAAATTAATGGAAAATGCTTGAATTGTATCCTGTATTCTGAATGCGTCACATAGTGTGTGAGTCTGGGACGTCAGTGTTGCGAGTGCACTCGTCAGTGAGCACTAAGGTCTGTGGAGTGTCTGTAAGAGCTGCTTTTCTCTCTCGTGAGCGCAGAGGGAAATGTCTCCGCAGACATTGGAGATCAACAGAATAATAAACATGACAGCTGTGAGAGAAGCCAGTGTTTCTGTCTCGCACGGCTGTTCTGCTCACAAAGCTGCAAGAGTCTGATTTTAGAAGCTGCTTGTCACTTCTAGTATGTCATCGCTATTCAGTGCCAGTCTGTTTAAAATAGGGGGTTTACACTTGTGTCAAGATTTGATCAGTTTCCTGTGTGAGCGGGCATACTAGTGATGTAAGCAACAGCATAGATTGCATGATTGTTTTGCCTAAACTACATGACAAAAGTCAACTATCCAAGTTTTAGGAACAACAAATAATAAGTTGACTTCTAGTTGATGATTTGGTATCAGAAGTGGCTTATATTAAAGGCAAAGGCTTCTGGATGACGCCTATTTGAGCACAATAAAATATGATGATGTCTTGATGTTGACTGATTTCATTAGGACAGTAAGGTCTGACTCTGCTTAGACTAAAGTCTCATCACTGAACAGAAATAATGTCCAGTATAGAATATAAAGTCCTGCTGCAGTGGAGACAGAATGAATATTGTGTCTGACTCCATCATGAGCTTGGAGGACTGCATCCATACATTTCTGACATGACTCAAATCACTGATTAATAAAGGCATCTGGAATGGCAAAGAAAGCCTTCCTGCAGGACTCCCAGAGTTTAAGACTCTTTGTGTTCATCTTCAATGCCTCCTTCATCATCTTCCCCAGACATACTCAATAATGTTCATATCTGGTGACTGGGCTGGCTAATCTCCTCATCCATCATCAGTGTGCAGCATCCACCAGGGTTAAACCCCTACTCTTTTTCGAAGGACATCCTGGGAAGTTTAACGACCACAGAGAGTCAGAACCTCGGTTTAACGTATCATCCAAAAGACGGCGCTCACTGAGCAGTATTGAGTCTCTCTCACTATACTGGGGCACAGACTGCAGGTTGAGCGCCCCCTGCTGGCTTCACTATTACCACTTTTGGCAGCAACCCAGCTCTCCCATGTGGTCTCCCATCCAGGTATTATCCATCCAGGGAAAACGAACTCTAGTGCGATGCAACCAAAGTAAATAAGGGAGAATAAAAAACAATCTTTTTTTTTTTTTTAGAGAAAAACAACATTCGCTGTTCGGAAAACACAATTGTTTTTGCGAGAAAATGCAACCACGAATGTATGAATGCAATTCCACAATAATTTTGATTGTCATAAGTTTGCAAGAGAACACAAAGGAGAAGATTTACTAATCGTTTCGCTGGTGCAAACCCTCTTTTGCCATTAAAAATATCCAAATTTTTCAAATAAGTTTATGACAGATATGCATGGAGATGAAAAGGCGAGGACACAATGTTTGTAAGAGTTTCCCTTTCGGATGTAAAATGCACAAGATAAAAAGACAATGTTGAAATAAATCACCAACCATGACTCGATGAGGAGTCAATATTCTGGTATTTGCAGTGGTTTTTTTGCCAGTGTTGTTGGTAGATTATCTGCAGCTGGTTATCATCGGCTCTGCTTGTTTATGACCTAATTTGTCCGGCTCTCAGTAGATTATGTTGGTCATTATGGAAATCAGCCGCTGATCTTCAGTGTGTGCACTGTCAGTAAATCACTCACTGCTTTACTCTTATGCTCACTTGTGTGGTAAATGTGGCCCAGTGTTTCTGAGACTCAATCCATCTTCATTTCTATTGCACTTTTACAATGTAGATTGTGTCAGAGCAGCTGAACACAGAAGTTCTAGTAAATTAAAACTGCGTCAGTCCAGTTTTCAGAGTTTAGCTCAGTTCAGTGTGGTTTAGTATTCACTGCTCAACACTGAAGGGCAAATCCATCAATGCGCAGCTCCACAAGTCCCAAACCAAGCAAGCTAGTGGCGGCAGTGGAGGAACAAACTTCACCAATTGACCAAAGTGAAGGAAAAGACTGAGAGGATGTACAGGTCCTCAAAGAAACCCAGTAGTTTTACACGAAATTTTAAAGACTCTTGTGGGAATACAATACGTTTTTTTGTGAGAGAACACGCTTAATAATTGGAAGGAAGGACCAAGAAGGGTTGACCCATTAGTACAGCCCAAACCATGATGATAACTGATCATTTTCAGCAGCAAAAATCAGCAAAATATGTGAGTTTGGTTTAGTTCAGTGGCACTGTTTACATTCTGTGCCTCCAATATGGCCGACTCATGATGTGACATGAAAACACTCTATTTAGGAACTGTTAGGAGAACTTTGTCTGGAGAATATGACGTATAAAATTGAATATGATGCAAAACGTCCTAGATGATTGCAAGATTCCACAAAAACTGTTTTTGTTTTTTGGCGATTTTTAAAATTTCCGGTTGGTAAAAAAAAACAACCTAAATTGATATCCCATGCTGCTGTGTGTGTGAGTTAGCCTTGGAGTAACGATTGATGACCAACTAAACTTCTCTGACCACATCTCTAGAACTGCTCGATCTTGCAGATTCGCACTCTATAACATCAGAAAGGTCCGACCCTTCCTATCTGAACATGCAGCTCAACTCCGTGTTTAAGCTCTTGTTCTCATCAGACTGGACTATTGCAACTCTCTACTAGCCGGGCTTCCAGCTAACTCTATCAAACCTCTTCAGCTGCTTCAGAACGCAGCAGCACGAGTGGTCTTCAATGAACCTAAACGAGCACATGTCCCTCCGCTGCTCATCCGTTTGCACTGGCTGCCAGTTGCTGCTCGCATCAAATTCAAAGCTCTGATGTTTGCTTACAAAGTGACTTCTGGCTTTGCTCCTTCTTATCTGCTCTCACTTCTGCAGATCTATGTGCCCTCCAGAAACTTGTGTTCTGTGAATAAACGTCGCCTCGTGGTTCCATCCCAAAGAGGGAAGAAATCACTTTCCCGAACTCTCGCATTCAATCTGCCCAGTTGGTGGAATGAGCTCCCTAACTGCATCAGAACGGCAGAGTCACTCGCTGTCTACAAGAAACGACTAAACACTCAATTATTGAGTCTCCACTTTCCTTCCTAATCTGCAATTGCCTCTCTGGCTCCACCACTAAGTGTATTACAGGAAAAAAATACTAATATTTAGCTTCTTACACTTTACACACCTGAAACTCGCCTACAGCACTCATTCATTGTTGCTCTAATAGTTGTGTAAATTGCTTCCTTGTCCTCATTTGTAAGTCGCTTTGGATAAAAGCGTCTGCTAAATGACTAAATGTAAATGTAAATATGTGCTTAGTGTATAGTGTGCCATTTTTGGACTCAGCATTGGTTTAAAACTCTGTAGTATTTATTATAAGTTATTATCTTAACACTTTATTTTGATGGTCCAGTTGAGTATTAGTAGACTGTCTGCTTAATATCTGCTGATTCTGCTCCTTCAACAGACATTTAACTGACTATAAGACACTTAGCAAGTACATGCCAACTTACACTAACACCAACCCCAACCCTGACAGTCTACTTATAATCTAGTGAGAATTAGTTGGCATGTAGATGCAATGTAAATTAAATTCAACAAACGGACCATCAAAATAAAGTGCGACCCTTATTATAAATTATTAGTATTTTTGATGTCATTTCCACACTGTGTACGGATTGCGATGTTGAGGAGATCTGCAGCTTTAAAACCCCTTTGTGAAGCACCTGTAATCACCCTGAGTGTTTCCTGAGGGAACGCTCGAGTTACGGGTCGCTCAGAATCAGCCAGTGGAGCAGATCCAGCTCACATAAAGCCTGCTGTGTTTGTTTAAGGCTCGTCCGTCGCATGTGGGGAAACCATTGTTCCCTGACAGAACCAGAGAGATGGAGACACACAGAGAGGGAGAGAGAGAGAGAGAGAGAGAGAAAGAGAGAAGTTGAACCTATAACAGAGATTGGTGTCTCAAGGGTTCAGGTTTCCAGACATCACATCACATCCGTCTGCAACCCTCAACAGACTTTTATTTGTTCCCATCCAGAATGTAAATGTTTCGTATATTTTGTTCCCAGTTAAATGCAAGATGTAATTACAGGGAAAGTTCACCCAAAAATTAACATTTACTCACCATTTACTCTCCCTCAAGTGAAGTTATTCCTGTTTCTTTATTCTGTTGAAAACAAAAGAAGATATGACGAGGAAAACTGAAAATATTTAAGGAAAAAATACTATGGAAGTCAATGGTTACAGTTTTCCAGCATTCTTCAAAATATCTCCTTTGTGTTCAACAGTAGAAAGAAACTTGGAACAAGTAAAGGAGGATTTTTTTTAGGTGAACTATCCCAAGAAGCAAAGAATTCTGGCCCAGATTTGGCATTCATCCGGCACTGGTATACAGCATGTGAGCAAAACATGGCCCAGGTGTGGCACCGTCTTTTATGCGGCACACAATATTTGCGCCAAATATCAAATGTAGTATTTTACCCAGATGCCAACAATGGATATGTGGGCCACATAAGTTTGGCCTGTCTTAAATAAATGGCGACAGCAAGAAGGTCGCTGGGTCGCTGGTTCGAACCTCGGCTCAGCTTATGTTTCTGCATGGGTTTCCTCCGGGTGCTCCGGTTTCCCCCACAGTCCAAAGATGTGGTACAGGTGAATTAGGTAGGCTAAATTGTCCGTAGTGTATAAGTGTGTTTATGAATGAATGTTTGGATGTTTCCCAGAGATGGGCTGCGGCTGGAAGGGCATCCTCTGCATAAAAATGTGCTGGATAAGTTGGCGGTTCATTCCGCTGTGGCGACCCTGGATTAATAAAGGGACTAAGCCGACAAGAAAATGAATGAATGAATAAAGAAAAAAATATATACTAATAATATCGCTTCAAACAAAAAAAAGCTCGCCTATAGTGCATCTAAACCGCAATGCTTCATTGGTTTATTAATTTCATTGCAGTCATGACACACCAACATATCTGGCCCAGTTATAGGTTATTATCTTGGCTGAGACTTGGCCCCGATATACTCCATGTTTGCCTCTTGTCTGGAAGCCAGACTTGGTCCAATCATGTACTGTAATTCACAGCGACATGTGGGCCAACCAAAAGTAGGTTGTGTGGGCCAGAACTGGGCCAGTGATATTTTGCTATGTGGGATCCCTTTAACTCAATGATGTCAAACTCAATTCCTGGAGGGCCGCAGCCCTGCACAGTTTAGTTCCAACCCTGCTTCAACACACTCATCTGTAGGTTTCAAACAAGCCTGAAGGACTCAATTAGTTTGAACAGGCGTGTTTAATTAGGGTTGGAACTAAACTGTGCAGGGCTGCGGCCCTCCAGGAATTGAGTTTGAGACCATTAAGCCTTGAGTTTGACATCCCTGCTGTAAGTCATAGGTCTCAAACTGGATTCTTGGAGGGCCGCAGCTCTGCACAGTTTTGCTCCAACCCCAATCAAACACAGCTGATCCAACTAATCAAGGTGTTCAGGCCTACTAGAGCAGGGGTGGCCAACCCTGTTCCTGGAGAGCCACCTTCCTGCAGATTTCAGTTGCTACCCATATCAAACACACCTGAACCAATTAATTAGGACCTGAACACCATGTGATAATTACAGGCAGGTGTGTTTGATATGGGTAGCAACTGTACGAGAGACTATTAAACGTGTGTCAGTTGGAGCTAAACTATGCAGAGCTGCAGCCCTCTATGAATTGAGTTTGAGACCATTAAGCCTTGTGCTGCATGTGTATTTTACAAACCAGATTAAACACCAGTGGTATTTAGACTTCCCTATTGTACCTAAAGTCTGCTTGAAATCAAACTGTGCAATGTTTATTTTGCAAGCTCAGATTGTTATTTTTAAAGTGAATAATTAATCGATGCCAGTTACCCCACTGAAAAAAATAGTTAGTTTTGTTAATTTTTAATGAGAGACTGCTCACTTGCTTCCACGTGTGGAGTGGTGGTGCTTCAGTTGCGGTCAACCTGAAGGTTTCCATAGAAACTGCACTGTAAAACCCAAAAATAATTAATAATTAGTACTGCAAAATCATACTCAAGTAAAAGTGCCATTACTTGCCTAAACATGTTGTGTAAGGAGAGTAAAAGTATCTGTTGTAAATATTACTTAAAGTATGAGTAAAAAGAAGTACTCAAGACTATAGTGGCTACTGCGCCGTAAAAAATCTGATGCATTTACGTGTAATTTGTGTGTAAACGTGACATTCTGTAGTGCATTAGTTATTGCCCAGCAGGCACACAACGTCATAAGACATTAATATTAGGTCAGATTTAGGTTGTGATGTCAGGTGACCAAAATTCAATTTCTAGCCAGCGTCTAAGTAGAACATTATTTTGATGGCCAATAACGACATCAAATGACGTTGATATTTGGTTGATTTTAGGTTGCGTTAGAAACAGACCAAAATCCAACATTGAGCCAATATTTTAAACCAACATCACATTGACGTCAAATACTGACATTAATTCATCAGGTATGGCAACCAAAATCCAATGACTGATAGATGTCATAGTGCAGGGTTTTTCAAAGTCTAAGACAGTGGGCCTCCCTTTTGACACAACTTATCTATTGGCGCCCCCCTCCTCCCAAACACACACGCACGCACTCACGCACACACACACACACATATATATATATATATATATATATATATATATATATATATATATATATATATATATATATATATACAGTATATATAAAGACACAGACAGATGTCAGACTCTTAACTCGCTTTTATCATCATTTGCATGAAAGTGCAATTATTTACAGAGTAATAACAAGTATTTTAATATAACGCTTTTAAAACTAGGATGATGGTTCAATATGAATAGAACAGATCCAAGAACTGTCCATCCCAGTCAAAACAGTCGAAGTTTAGCGGGTCTCATGCTGTCTTTAGCCAAAATATCTTGACAAACCACACATAAAGGTCGTGGTTCATCAGCTGGTCCTGTCCACGTAAATCCTAAACTCAAATACTGATCATCATATCGTCGTCTTTTGGGTTTAAGCCCTGAACTTGAAGGCTTTGAATCGGGGCGTCTCAGAAACCGATCCATTGTGTTAGCAGGCATATACCTGTATAAGCAAATTCACAGCTATGGCCTTCTGGGTAAAAAAGGTTTTCTTATTTTTGACGTATTTTTTTTTTAGCTTTGTTTAATTAAAACGTTTAAATATAATAAAAAATACATATAATAATTAAACTTAATAATTATATTTTTATTATATAACATTTTTTCCCGCGCCTCCCCTGACATGCTCTGGCGCCCCCCAGGGGAGGCGCGCCTCACACTTTGAAAACCCCTGTCATAGTGGTAACGTCCACACAACGTCAAGCTGTAACATCATTAGACGATGACATTTGGTTGATTTTAAGTTGGAAGTTGGACAGTGATCATTGACGTTGGGTTTATAAACCACTGTAGTCTACTATATGTAGAAAATCCAGCATTAATTATGAATTTAATAATTTTTCTTCTGCTTAGTCTCTAAAAACCAGAGCACCCCGAGGAAACCCACGCCAACACAGGGAGAACATGCAAGTTCCACACAGAAACTCCAATTGACCCAGCTGGGATTCGAACCAACGACCTTCTTGCTGCGAGGCGACAGCGCTACCCACTGAGCAGACCCAAAATCCAGCACCTTTACCTAAAAAAACCCTCATTCCTTCTTGACTGGAGTAAGAAATAAATGAACCTCCTGGATGACAAGCGGGAGAGTAAATTATCGGGACATTTTGGTTCCAGAAGTGGCTAATCCTTTAAAGGAAGACACCTACATTCATCCACTGCTCCTCGTCCTCTCATTAGTCAGTCGCCTATAGCAAAAACCGACACTAATTGTGAGGGATTGTGTGCAAACTGAAGTGGAGAGAGCAACTTATCTCTAGAAAAGCCCGCAGAGGATTGAAAAAGCCCAGTTTACACTGCAGTGATGAAGATAGTGTTTTATCTGGTTTGTAAAACACATGCTGCAGCAGGCTTAATTACATCTCGTCTTGCGCTGGAAACAAACATAATCTCAATAATTATATTCTTTTTGAAAAAAAGGTCTTGTGACTGTGAGGTTCGAGAAATAAGCACAGAGACTGAACCCACAATTACACTCTTACACTGTTTGTTTTTTTAAGAAATGTGCACTTTTATTCTGCAGGCCAGGGTTAGTCAGGGGTTTCCAACATTCTTCAAAATATCTCAGACACATTCCACTCTGTCACTTTCACTGTCAAAAACATGTGACAAAATCTCACTGACAGAAAACCTTTGCTTAGAGGTCGTTTTCAGTTGAGAGAGCTTAAAGAGAGAAGCCAAAAGAGCACAAAGAGAAATAGTCTGGAAAGCTTTTGTGCATGCTTTTATAGCTTTGCACCTATGTGAATTATGTTTTCCCCCTCCTACAATAAATAAATAAATAAAATTAATAATAAAATCATGAGAAAATATTAAAGTGCTTGCAATAATTGTTTCCCCCTCCCCCAGGAAATGAGAAATATCAAAGTTCTCATCAGAATTAGGGTTCACCCTACCCTAGTGTCATGTGAACTGTGGTTCTCGCAATACCACAGGTAAGGTTTTGTTAGTTTTTAATTGTTTACATTTTTTTATTATACTTAACATATCTGACGCTTTTATCCAAAGCGACTTACAAATGAGGACAAGGAAGCAACTTACACAACTATAAGAGCAACAATGAATAAGTGCTGTAGGTGAGTTTCAGGTGTGTAAAGTGTAAGAAGCAAAACATTAGTAATTTTTATTTTATTTATTTATTTAATTTTCTGTAGTACAGTTTGTGGTATATCCAGAGAGGCAATTGCAGATTAGGAAGGAAAGTGGAGACTGAATAGTTGAGTTTTTAGTCGTTTCTTGAAGACAGCGAGTGACTCTGCTGTTCTGATGCAGTTAGGGAGTTCATTCCACCAACTGGGCAGATTGAACGTGAGAGTTCGGGAAAGTGATTTCTTCCCTCTTTGGGATGGAACCACGAGGCGACGTTCATTCACAGAACGCAAGTTTCTGGAGGGCACATAGATCTGCAGAAGTGAGAGCAGATAAGAAGGAGCAAAGCCAGAAGTCGCTTTGTAAGCAAACATCAGAGCTTTGAATTTGATGCGAGCAGCAACTGGCAGCCAGTGCAAACGGATGAGCAGCGGAGTGACATGTGGTCTTTTAGGTTCATTAAAGACCACTCGTGCTGCTGCGTTCTGAAGCAGCTGAAGAGGTTTGATAGAGTTAGCTGGAAGCCCGGCTAGTAGAGAGTTGCAGTAATCCAGTTTGGAGAGAACAAGAGCTTGAACACGGAGTTGAGCTACATGTTCACATAGGAAGCGTCGGATCTTTCTGATGTTATAGAGTGCGAATCTGCAAGATCGAGCAGTTCTAGCAATGTGGTCAGAGAAGTTTAGTTGGTCATCAATCGTTACTCCAAGGCTTTTCACCGTTTTGGATGCAGTAATGGTTTCCCCAATCATTTCGATTGAAAAATTATGATGTAGAGTCGGGTTAGCAGAAACTTCAAGCATTTCCGTTTTCGCGAGGTTAAGCTGAAGATGATGATCTCTCATCCAGTGTGAGATGTCTGACAGGCAGGCTGAGATGCGAGCTGGAATCGAGGGATCATCAGGGTGAAATGTGCATATTATAAAACCATAGCGTTTTATAGTGATCTCAATATCACCCAAAACAAATAGGTGTACTTTTTTTTTATTTCTTATGTTTTATACAGCTAAAAGACCCTGGGGTCAAATTGACCCCAAAGAACACTGATGTGACAAAATGTGTACAGGGCATTGAAAAAATAATATCATGTTAGTTTTATGTTTGCCAGGTTCTTCCCATTAAATAAAGAAAAGTCATTCAATCTGAAATTAAAAATACATTGTCAACTATATATATACACACGTTTAACACTGAATGGGGTCAAATAGACCCCAGTGATAATAGGAGGGTTAAAAATTAATAATAATATTAGCAATAATAATAATAATAAACCTTTTTTAAAACTCTGAATCTAAAAAAAAAAAGTTAAACTAAGATGTCATCAAACACAAATCAACCAGGTGGCCAAGAATAGAATAGAAATATTATAAACAAATATAATAATAATAATAATAATAATAATAATAAAATATTTTTTCTAAAATCTGAATCCCAAAAAGTCAAACTAAGATGTCAAACCCAAATCCAACAGTCATCCAAGAATAAAATGAGCTTATAGAAACTAACAACAATAATAATAATATAAAAATATCATATATTTTTTTATATTTTAACATTTTTATTTGTTATTAATATTATATCATATATTAACAATAAAATATAATTAGTTGTATTAAATATCTAATTATTAATATTATATAATATTCATTCTTTCAGTCATTAAGAATCTTAAATATTCGGACTCCAGGTAATTTTCCTGCAACACCATGATTCTTTGCTCTTAAACAGTTTTGCCCTCAAGGCTGTCTTTGCTTACCGATAAACAGCAGAGAAAAGCTGAAACGGATGAAACAGTAACACAGATGTCTAAGCTTGATGGTGGACAGTGGAAATACAAAGCGTAGCAGGTACAATTGACACAACAAAGCCAGCATGCAACTCCTGGTCATGGAAAAGCGCTCTAGCGAGACCATTGTGAAACATTTATAGCCTCAACATTTAGTTAAAAATGAGGAAGAATTGCTTTAGGCTTGTTAGTGATTAACACCAGAGTTTACGGCATGACAAACAGCATTTATATGAGCCATGAATGATCACACACACGACTCCAACACTTAAAATGAAAGCTGCACGATATTGGGAAAATCTGACATTGCGATATCTTGTATTTCTGCACTATTTATTGCGATGTAAATACAGCTTTGTCTGGAAAGAATGCTTCATTTTAGATGGATTATGGGGTGATTATTAATCACTTATATTAATAATAAATAAGATATCTTACACAGATATATACAATATAGCAAAGATGCCCACTGTTACCCACTATTTACCCTGCCTTCACTTGCTTGGAACGTTTATGAGTTATTAAAATATCTACATTTTTGTGTTCAACATAAAAATACACTCATAAATGTTTGAAACAAGGGAAACAGAGTTTAATATTTGGTTGAACTCTCTAAAAATGCATGCTGATGATAAACTTTTACTCTTTTATAATGCAACTAGAGCGGCACGGTGGCTCAGTAGTTAGCACTGTCGCCTCACATTAAGAAGATCGCTGGTTCGAGTCCCGGCTGGATTAGTTGGCGTTTCTGTGTGGAGTTTGCATGCGCTCCCAATGTTGTGGCTCCGGTTTCCCCCACAGTCCAAACAGTCCTAGTACTAGGTCGTGGTTGGAAGGGCATGTGCTGTGCAAAAAATATGCTGGAATAGTTGGTGGTTCATTCCGCTGTGGGACCCCTGATAAACAAGAGACTAAGCCGAAGGAAAATAAACAAATGAAAATATTGTTTTGCTGAATGACATTTTTATGGGTGTCTTCTGTTAAAAATCATACATGAAAGTGACTATCTATCTATCTATCTATCTATCTATCTATCTATCTATCTATCTATCTATCTATCTATCTATCTATCTATCTATCTATCTATCTATCTATCTATCTATCTATCTATCTATCTATCTATCTATCCAGCCATTCATCAATCTATCTATCTATCTATCTATCTATCTATCTATCTATCTATCTATCTATCTATCTATCTATCTATCTATCTATCTATCTATCCAGCCATTCATCTATCTATCTATCTATCTATCTATCTATCTATCTATCTATCTATCTATCTATCTATCTATCTATCTATCTATCTATCTATCTATCTATCTATCTATCTATCTATCTATCTATCTATCTATCTATCTATCTATCTATCTATCTATCTATCCAGCCATTCATCGATCTATCTATCTATCTATCTATCTATCTATCTATCTATCTATCTATCTATCTATCTATCTATCTATCTATCTATCTATCTATCTATCTATCTATCTATCTATCTATCTATCTATCTATCTATCTATCTATCTATCCAGCCATTCATCGATCTATCTATCTATCTATCTATCTATCTATCTATCTATCTATCTATCTATCTATCTATCTATCTATCTATCATCTATCTGTCTATCTGTCTATCTATCTATCTATCTATCTATCTATCTATCTATCTGTCTGTCTGTCTGTCTGTCTGTCTGTCTGTCTGTCTGTCTGTCTATCTATCTATCTATCTATCTATCTATCCATCCAGCCATTCATCTATCTATCTATCTATCTATCTATCTATCTATCTATCTGTCTATCTGTCTATCTGTCTATCTATCTATCTATCTATCTATCTATCTATCTATCTATCTATCTATCTATCTATCTATCTATCCATCCAGCCATTCATCTATCTATCTATCTATCTATCTATCTATCTATCTATCTATCTATCTATCTATCTATCTATCTATCTATCTATCTATCCATCCATCCATCCATCCATCCATCCATCCATCCATCCATCCATCCATCCATCCATCCATCCATCCATCTATCTATCTATCTATCTATCTATCTTGCTCATAACATTTTAATTAAACAGGACACATTCTATTGTAATAAATTAATACACAATGCTTATTGTTTTAATGCTTGAAGTGCTCATTTGGTCTGTGACCCGTGTGTAACCCTCATTATTGCATCATTGCTCTTGAACAGTTTTGCCCTCGAGATGTCTTTGCTTACCTATAAACAGCATTAAAGCAGAATTACAAAAGAAGAAAGAAATCTGACTGTATAAAGTCAAAACAGACAAGGAAAGTATATACTCTGTTAAAATAGTTGGGTAAAATACTCCAACATAAAACCCAACTATAGATTATTATAGCACCCTCCCAACTATGGGTTATTTCAACCCAATACATTGGGCTATATAGATTTAATCCAGTGCATTGAGATATTTTGATTAAATGTTATTTTTTCCATTCTGGTATTACTATTGCTACTGGTACTGCTATTCATTTTATAATTACGGCTGTGTTAAATAAATTACATACAGTTTTCAACAAATATATTATATTTATAACCTTATATTTAACCTTTATTTGGTTATTTATTTAATAGCTCAACCAGTTGGGTTAAAAATTAGAATTTCAACAGTCAACTGATTTAACTGACACAGAACAGCTGCATTAATATGTGTGAGTAATGTTGTTTTTGCATTGTAAAGTTTATTTAAGCTATAACATAATTTTGTTGTCATTTTTTAACAAATTACCTCCGTGTCGTGGTTTTCATATCTGTTTAACCATCCAAGACCATCTTTTCGAAGCGTTTAGATGTGGTTAAAATGTATTTTACATTGAGTGAAGCCTGCTGCAGCTGCTGGACAGCCTCTACAGCACACAGAGCTCCATATTCTGCACATGATTTTCTGCTTGCACAGTTTATATGTGTCTGCACTTTGCTCTGTTTCTTCATTGTTTGTGATTCTTGTTTTCTCTTAACAAAAGTTTCTGGAACTAAAATTAAATGGAAATAAAGCATTTTCAATTTTTTTGTTTCCTAGTAATGGGTTGCAGCTGAAAGGGCACCCAGAGGAAACCCATACTAACAGGGGCAGCACATGCAAACTCCACACGGAAATGCCTACTGACCCAGCTGGGATTTGAACCAGCGACCTTCTTCCTGTGAGGACACAGTGCTAACCACTAAGCCACCGTGCATGAAATATTGAGCTACTTTTGCTCCACTTGTAAATCTGCCATGTTTGGGCTTTGGCTTTGTTTGTGCATGGGCTACTTTTGTGGGAAAATGAGCAGTTTGCAAGACTGGAATGGCTGTCTAGTGAATAAATACATCTTTTGAGTCTTGTGAGGTGGTCAGACTTTACTGCTGGGCTGTTCTGTTATTAAAGTTAAAGGTCCAATGACATTTTTTTAGATGTTAGTATCAGTATTGTTAGTTTTAAGTATATTTATAATCTAGTGTGCTCCAAAACAGTGGCGAAATTCACATTTAGAAGACCTGACATAAACATGTAAAGCTTGCAGTTTGTCTCTTCCGTCTTCATGAATCAACTGTTTTATTCACGTCTCCTCATACTGCAGGTACTCATCAGATCTTCTGACCAATCAAATGCTCTCTAGTATCTGACATGCCCCGCCTCCCTTCTTGTCATTGGCTGTTCAATTGATGGGCTTGAGACCAAACACTCTCACTGGCAGAGCTGTGATAAAACAAAACGCTATTGGCTGTTTTTAAAAAAGGGGAGGACCTACACTATGTCCCGCCCTCTCATGGCGTTTCAGTTGAGATTACTTCAAACATCAAACAAAAACGCACAATTCGAAGCACTTCACTGCACTTTTAACCAAAACTAAATCCATTTCTGCTACTTGAAGATAAAAGTAAACGTTCAATTTAATGCAATTCTGTGTTAGTTTACTTGTATAGCGCTTTTCATAACAATTACTGCTTCAAAACAGCTTTACAAAAAGTGAACATTAAATTACAGTCAAAATAGGAAGGGATAAGGAGTAGCGTAAAGGGTTGGCAGCACATAAGGGTACACTGCATATCTGTTAATTAGCAATTTGCGAATTTAATGATTCACAAGTATTTATTTCTGGTTGTGAATTGTATTATGGGGTGTTGATCTCTTTTCTGTCCCCTTCTGATGTTGATAATTCAACTCTGCAGTTTAACAAAGTGACATTTATTGACCTTTTACTAGTTTGAAATCATATAGTGTATAAGAAAGTGTAATATCTAGAGAAATAAGTCTGTAAAATAACAGAAAATAGCAGTTTAATACAAGTTTTTTTGTAGTGTAATGCAGCGGTCCCCAACTCCAAGACTTGTACCGGTCCATGAATCAATTGGTACCAGTCCGCACAAGAGCTCATTAATTATTTCTGTTTATTTATTATAGTCTGATTGATCTTTAATTTTGAAAAATGACTGTATTCTCTTGCTTTCATCTCAGTCACTTGAGCGCCAAAATTTAACCCACATGCTAGTAAAAACGGACGTCTTAGAAACGTTTCTTTGCCAAGTGGAAACGACCCAGTAAAGAACCTACGAACAGCCAAGGAATGAATCCGCAACCTAATTGTCAATAAATCAGAGGAATCCAGCATGTCTGTGAGACAAGATCCACTGGAGAACGCAAATGGCGGCAGCTTTAGGGGCCGTTCACATATCGTGTTATTTTCCGTGCGCAAGTTCGTTATTTTCAATGAAGGCGCATATTGGAGTGACTCAAGCAAGAATGCTGGGAGCAACGCAAGTCACGTTCTGCCAACTTTTAATGTTGAAAATTCAACTCTACAGTTTAACAAAGTGACATTTATTGACCTTTTAGTAGTTTGAAATCATATAATGTATAAGAAAGTGTAATATCTAGAAAAATAAGTCTGTAAAATAACAGAAAATGGCAGTTTAATATAAGTTTTTGTAGTGTAATGCAGCGGTCCCCAACTCCCAGACTTGTACCGGTCCATGAATCACTTGGTACCAGTCCGCACAAGAGCTCATTAATTATTTCTGTTTATTTATTATAGTCTGATTGATCTTTAATTTTGAAAAATGACTGTATTCTCTTGCTTTCATCTCAGTAACTTGAGTGCCAAAATTTAACCCACATGCTAGTAAAAACGGACGTCTTAGAAACGTTTCTTTGCCAAGTGGAAACGACCCAGTGAAGGACCTAACAACAGCCAAGGAATGAATCCGCAACCTAATTGTCAATAAATCAGGTGAATCCAGTACGTCTGTGAAACAAGAATCCCTGCTGTAGATCGCAAATGACGGCAGCTTTAGGGGCCGTTCACATATCACGTTACTTTCCGTGCGCAAGTTCGTTATTTCCAATGAAGGCGCATATTGGGGTGACTCAAGCAAGAATGCTGGGAGCAACGCAAGTCACGTTCTGCCAACTTTTAATGTTAAAAATTCAACTCTACAGTTTAACATAGTGAGATTTATTGACCTTTAAGTAGTTTGAAATTATATAATGTATAAGAAATTATAATATCTAGAGCAATAAATCTGTAAAATAAAAGAAAATGGCAGTTTAATATAAGTTTTTGTAGTGTAATGCAGCGGTCCCCAACTCCCAGACTTGTACCGGTCCATGAATCACTTGGTACCAGTCCGCACAAGAACTCGTTAATTATTTCTGTTTATTTATTGTAGTCTGATTGATCTTTAATTGTGAAAAATGTCTGTATTTTCTTGCTTTCATCTCAGTCACTTGAGCGCCAAAATTTAACCCACACGCTAGTAAAAACGGACGTCTTAGAAACGTTTCTTTGCTAAGTGAAAATGGCCCAGTAAAGAACCTACGAACAGCCAAGGAATGAATCCGCAACCTAATTGTCAATAAATCAGAGGAATCCAGCATGTCTGTGAGACAAGATCCACTGGAGAACGCAAATGACGGCAGCTTTAGGGGCCGTTCACATATCGTGTTATTTTCCGTGCGCAAGTTCGTTATTTTCAATGAAGGCGCATATTGGAGTGACTCAAGCAAGAATGCTGGGAGCAACGCAAGTCACGTTCTGCCAACTTTTAATGTTGAAAATTCAACTCTACAGTTTAACAAAGTGACATTTATTGACCTTTTAGTAGTTTGAAATCATATAGTGTATAAGAAAGTGTAATATCTAGAGAAATAAGTCTGTAAAATAACAGAAAATGGCAGTTTAATATAAGTTTTTGTAGTGTAATGCAGCGGTCCCCAACTCCCAGACTTGTACCGGTCCATGAATCACTTGGTACCAGTCCGCACAAGAACTCGTTAATTATTTCTGTTTATTTATTGTAGTCTGATTGATCTTTAATTTTGAAAAATGACTGTATTCTCTTGCTTTCATCTCAGTAACTTGAGCGCCAAAATTTAACCCACATGCTAGTAAAAACGGACGTCTTAGAAACGTTTCTTTGCCAAGTGGAAACGACCCAGTAAAGAACCTACGAACAGCCAAGGAATGAATCCGCAACCTAATTGTCAATAAATCAGAGGAATCCAGCATGTCTGTGAGACAAGATCCACTGGAGAACGCAAATGACGGCAGCTTTAGGGGTATTTTCCGTGCGCAAGTTCGTTATTTCCAATGAAGACGCATATTTGGAGCAACTTGCGCAAGCAGTGCTTTGTTTCTCATCCTCTGAGAAGACAGTTGATGGTCGCCTAGCAATCTACCTAACATCCGTCCCCCATCCCTGGGCCATGGTAAAATTATCAAGCATGGACCAGTCCACGGGTATAAATGGTTAGGCACCAGTAGTGAAATGTACAACACCAACCAAGACAATATAGCACTTTAAGCTATTAAAAACTTTTATAAAAGTCACTTTTGCAAACTTTTCAAGGTTGAAAGTTACTGGAAGAAAGATCAAGATACCATAATGCAACTCAAAAGCATAAAAAATAAAGAGAAGGAACCACTAAATAGCAACATAAAAAACAAAACATCTCTGAATGGTTCCTGGTACATCGAGTCCCTGACCTTCACTTGCTACTCTGTGTTTTGTCAATCCCATGAAAAACTCCCGAGCAAGAGAAAGAGTGTAAATCTGATCTGTCCTTGAGGAGGTCATTTATTTCTCAGCCTTCATTCACTCCTCACTTTCTCATTTCTACGTCAGTCTTTTCTCAAACACCTGATCTCTGTGTCCGCTGCACTCCTGGTCTCTGCACAATGTCATTTCCACACAGACTAGCTGTCCGGGACAGGCGGAGTTGTATTAGCGCGTCTATAAGATAATCCCTCACACATTCCTGAACACACATTCACCTCCAAACAGATGGCAGTCATAACACAATCAGAGAAGAGGACACTGGGAACTGGACATTACAGACGTTATAGAGGACACAGCAACAGGAGGTTACTCTCAAAACTCATCAGCTAATATTATAACTCATCAGCTAAAATAAAAGCTACTCAGCTAATATTAAAACTCATTGGCTAATGTTACAAGTCCTCAGCTAATGTATAAACTCCTCAGCTAATATCAAAACCCATCAGCTAACATTACATCTCCTAAAATTGCTCAAAAATCTCCTGAGCTAACTCTCAAAAAACTCCTGAGCTAATATTAAAACGTCACAGCTAACTCTCAAAACTTTTCAGCTAACTCTCTTCACTTCTCCGCTAACTTTCAAAACATTTCAGTTATGTTTAATGTTAAAACTCACCAGCAAACATTACAACTAAAATTGCTCATAAATGTATTAAAAACTAATCAGCTAATATAAAAACTCCTCAGCTAATTTTAAAAGTCCCCAAAACTCTTCAAAAAAATCTTTAAAGTCCTCTGCTAATGTCAAAACCCCATAGCTAACTCTTAAAACCCCTAAGCTAACTTTCAAAAATCTTCAGCTAATATTTAACCTCCTCAGCTAACTCTCAAAACGTCTTAGCTAATACTAAACCATTCGGCTAACTCCCCAAACCCCCCCTGACTCTACAAATACCTCAGCTAACTCCTAAAACTCATCAGCTAATATAAAAACTACTCAGTCAACTCAAAAGTCCTCAGCTAACTCTCAAACTCCTCGGCTAACTCCCAAAAACCCCTCTGCTAACTCTAAAAATACCTCAGCTAACTCTTAAAACTCCTCAGCTATTATAAAAACTCCTCCGCTAACTCTTAAACCTCTCAGCTATTAAAACTCCTCAGCCATAAAAACACCTCACCTTACTCACAACTCCTCAGCTAACTTTAAAAACTTCTCAGCTAACTCTCAAAACTCATCAGCTAACTCTCAAGAGTCCTTAGCTAATATTAAAACCCCTCAGCTTACTCTTAAAAAAACTATCAGCTAATATTAAAACTCCCCAGCTAACTTCTAAAACTCCTCAGCTAATATTAAAACTCATCAGAAAACTCGCATGGTAAAAACACGCTAACTCTTTCTAGTATTTTATTAAACTTTCAAATCAACGTTACGTATTTAGTATTAACAATTTTTTTAGGCTTGTCAGCTACTTCTAATAAGTAATTTTATTTTGCTTAATGGTTATTAAATTGAATTAGCTTTTTGATAGTTAATATTATCATTACAAAATCCTGGAAAATACTTTGTCTGTCTGTCTGTCCATCCATCCATCTATCCATCCATCCATCTATAATCAATTTGACCATCCATCCAGTCCCTGCTGAAAAATCCAGCTTAAACCAGCCTAGACTGGTTGGCTGGTTTTAGCTGGTTGACCAGCCTGGTTTTAGAGGGATTT
The DNA here is from genome assembly GCF_052040795.2 of Danio rerio. Lineage (NCBI taxonomy): Eukaryota > Metazoa > Chordata > Actinopteri > Cypriniformes > Danionidae > Danio > Danio rerio. The sequence goes on along the minus strand of NC_141021.1, from coordinate 2,220,471 downwards.
CCAGTCATTTCCAGCCTGGTTTAAGCTGGACATAGCTGGTTTTGGCTGGGCTCACAGCCTGTCTAGTCTGGTCAAGCTGGTTTTAGCTGGTCATCTCCCAGCCTGACCAGCCAAGACCAGGGTGGAAATGGATGAAAACCAGCCTGGAAATGGCCAAAACCCCGTTCACATATAATCTACTTTTAGCATATTAAAACATTATACAAATGTTATATTATATAAATGTGATATCATATACACATATTAACATTTTTTCCTTCAAAATAAGGCTATGTTGTCCAAATTGTTGTGCAGTGGCTGTGACAAGGAACCATTTACAATTAATATATTACATTTCACCAATATAAAAACAGGTTTATGATTATTATTCCAAATTTGTATGATTGCAAATGGGATGTTTTCTCTGTCAGATGGACTATTATTGGACTGAAGTCATGAAGAACTCACCACTTTTTAGCCGTATAGGCTGAA
>NC_141021.1:2205000-2215000 GCF_052040795.2 Danio rerio | reverse complement strand
TAAATATAATTAAAATTAAAACATGAAATGAAATGGAAAAATACAACAAATGAAATAATTAACATTCAACAATAATTAAGCTTGAATTCCAGCTACATAATCGTTGTGAATGAATCAACCCTGCAGGCACAGGGCGTCAACATGACGTCATATTGACATTTTACCCCAACGTCGTGTGGACGTTGGCTTTGCAAATGAAAATCAGGTTAAAGTCAGAACCCAACGATGCTAATAACCAATATACAACCTAAAATCAACCTAAAATCAACCGAATGTCAATATCTAATCATGTTAAACCTTGACGTTGTGTGGACGTTACCACTATGACATCTATCAGATGTTGGATTTTGGTCACTTTCCAACACAACCTAAAATCAACCAAATATCAACGTTCAGTAGTGTTCAAAAGTAGTAGTGAAGTAGTGTTCAATCAAGTCCTGGACTTTCTTACTCAAAACAATCTCATGGACAACAAGCAATCCGGCTTTAAGAAAGGCCACTCAACTGAGACTGCCCTGCTCTCGGTCGTGGAGGATCTCAGACTGGCTAAAGCAGACTCTAAATCATCAGTCCTCATTTTGCTGGACTTGTCAGCTGCTTTTGACACTGTCAACCACCAGATCCTGCTATCTACGCTTGAGTCACTGGGCGTTGCGGGCACTGTTATACAATGGTTTAGATCTTACCTCTCTGACAGGTCATTCAGGGTGTCTTGGAGGGGAGAGGTGTCCAACCTACAGCATCTAAACACTGGGGTACCTCAAGGCTCTGTTCTTGGGCCACTTCTCTTCTCCATCTACACATCATCTCTAGGACCAGTCATCCAGAGACATGGATTCTCCTACCACTGCTATGCTGATGACACCCAGCTATACCTCTCTTTTCATCCTGATGATCCCTCGGTTCCAGCTCGTATCTCAGCCTGCCTGTCGGACATTTCACACTGGATGAGAGATCATCATCTTCAGCTGAACCTCGCAAAAACGGAAATGCTTGTAGTTTCTGCCAACCCGACTCTACACCATAACTTTTCAATCCAGATGGATGGGGCAACCATTACTGCATCCAAAATGGTGAAAAGCCTTGGAGTAACGATTGATGACCAACTAAACTTCTCTGACCACATTTCTAGAACTGCTCGATCGTGCAGATTCACACTCTATAACATCAGAAAGATCCGACCCTTCTTATCTGAACATGCAGCTCAACTCCTTGTTCAAGCTCTTGTTCTCTCCAAACTGGATTACTGCAACTCTCTACTAGCTGGGCTTCCAGCTAACTCTATCAAGCCTCTTCAACTGCTCCAGAACGCAGCAGCACGAGTTGTCTTCAATGAACCTAAACGAGCACATGTCACTCCGCTGCTAGTCCGTTTGCACTGGCTGCCAGTTGCTGCTCGCATCAAATTCAAAACTCTGATGTTTGCCTACAAAGTGACTTCTGGCCTAGCACCTTCTTATCTGCACTCACTTCTGCAGATCTATGTGCCCTCCAGAAACTTGCGTTCTGTGAATGAACGTCGCCTCGTGGTTCCATCCCAAAGAGGGAAAAAATCACTTTCGCGAACGCTCACGCTCAATCTGCCCAGTTGGTGGAATGAACTCCCTAACTGCATCAGAACAGCAGAGTCACTCGCTATTTTCAAGAAACGACTAAAAACTCAACTATTTAGTCTCCACTTCACTTCCTAAGCTGCAATTGCCTCTTTGAATATCACACTAATTGTACAAAAAAAAAAAAAAAAAAAAAACTACTAACACTTCCCTTCTTAGACTATACAGACCTGAAACTTGCCTTTAGTACTTATTCATTGTTGCTCTTAGTTGTGTAAATTGCTTCCTTGTCCTCATTTGTAAGTCGCTTTGGATAAAAGCGTCTGCTAAATGACTAAATGTAAATGTAAATGTAAATGTTATTTGACGTCATTATTGGAGATCAAAATGATGCTGTCCTTAAACACTAGCTAAACATTGAATTCTGGTCCCTTGACAACATGACCTAAATCTCAACTAATATTAACGTCTTATGATGTTGTGTGCCTGCTGGGGATGATCCACACACACACACACACACACACACACACACTACAGCCAATTAAGTTCATCAATTGCCCTATAGGGCATGTGTTTGGACTGTGCGGGTAACACCCAGAGGAAACCCACGCCAACACGGGGAGAACATGCAAACTCCACACAGAAATGCCAACTGACTCAGCTGGGACAGTCGGTGCCCAGGAAAAATGTATTTAAAATGAAAAAAGCTGGGTGTCACGGTGGCATGGAGGGTAGCACAATCACCTCACAACAAGAGGTCACTGGTTTGAGCCTCGGCTGGGTCAGTTGGCATTTCTGTGTGGAGTTTGCATGTTCTCCCCATTTTGACATGGGTTTCCTCCAGGTGCTCTGGTTTCTCCACAGTTGCTCTATAGGTTAATTGATGAACTAAATTGGCCAGAGTGTATGTGTGTGAATGAGAGTGTATGGGTGTTTCCCAGTGTTGGGTTGCAGCTGGAAGGGCATCCGCTATGTAAAACAGGCTGGATAAGTTGGTGGTTCAATCCATTGTGGCAACCCCTGATTAATAAAGGAACTAAGCTGAAAAGAAAATGAATGAATGCATGAATAAAGCTCATATTCTCCTCCACGGACAGCTGAACTCGGTAAGAATAATCATTGTGTTTTACTGGAACGCTCTCGGAGGGATTACATAACACAAACATGCTTAATTTCCAAACACGTGCATGCAAGAACACGGCAGAAATCCTTCGAAAAAGCCCACAGCGACGCTGCATTATTCACCTGGAAATAACAAACACTTCTATTGGACATACAGTATGAAAGTTTAATTATCATGCATGGCTAATGCGTTTAATGGCTGCGTATCTCCGTGTGACTAAAAATATCTCCCTCTGTAGAGACTGACCTAAAAGATCATATGCAGAGGAGAATGTTCCATGAGCTCAATGTCTTGGCCTGCTGAGATGCTTTGGAAATATGATAATAAGTGTGGTGATGATGATAATAATAAAAGCTACAATGATCAAACACGTCACATTTACATATGATGACGACACCACAAAGCACATGAAAATATGATGCTTAAAACCCTGCATTACATACAGCTGAAGTTTCATTCTCATAACTGTTCATTTATGGAAGATTATTATTTATTATTATTATTATTATTATTATGTAGAGAGCATTTATATGTTTATTTTTTATTGATCAGTATTATTATTTAATTCATTCAGTCTTTCATTCATCTTGTCAATCTTTCATTCATTCATTAATTCAATCAAACAATCTTTCATTTATTCATTCAGTCATTCATTCATTAGTTCATTCATTCGACCAATCTTTTATTCATTCAATCAATCAATCAATATTTCTGTCATTCATTCAATCATTCATTCAATTAATCAATATTTCATTCATTCATACATTCATTGTCTTTCGTTCATTCATTCATTCATTCATTCATTCATTCATTCATTCATTCATTCAATCTTTCATTCATTTATTCATTCGTTCATTTATTCATTCATTCATTCATTCATTCATTTAATTAATCTTTCATTCATTCTTTCAATAATTCAGTCATTCAATCAATCAATCCTTCATTCCTGTATTTAATTATTCAAAAATCCACTAAATATTTCATTCATTCATTCATTCATTCATTCATTCATTCATTCATTCATTCATTCAATAATTCAAAAATTAATTTAATCATTCAATAATTAATTAATTCATTTATTCATTCAATTTATAAATCATTCATTCATTCATTCATTCATTCATTAAATTTTTCATTCAATAAACTATTCATTAATTTATTCATCTAAACGTCCATTCACTCATTTAATAATTCAAAAAAATGATAATTTATTCATTCAACCAATCTTTGATTTGTTTGTTCATTCTTTCATTCATTTATCCATTCAGTCATTCAAAAACTAATTAATTAACCAATCAATCAATCTTTCATTCATTCAATAATTTAAATAAATCATTAATTCGTTCATTTACTCCTTTATTTATTCAATTAACAAATTATTTAATCAATAATTAATTAATTCATCTATCCTCCCATCTATCCATCCATCCAGTCATTCATTCATTTATTCAATCATTCAATCAATCAATAAATCATTCATTCATCCATAAATTCAAATTTCCATTAATTCTTTCATTTAATAAATCATTCATTAATTTATTAGTTTAAAAGTTAATTAACTCATTCAATAATTAAAAAAAATATTAATTCATTCATTCAACCAACCAATCTTTCATTCATTCATTCATTCATTCATTCATTCATTCATTCATTCATTCATTCATTCAGCCATTTACTCATTCAGTCAATCATTTGTTCATTCATTAATTCATTCATTCAGTCAATCATTAGTTTATTCCTTCATTCATTCATTATGAGGTGGAAAATTTACCTCCATACTAATCATATATATAGTTTTTTTAATCAATAAAGTAAATAAGCAACTGCTCTGTCCAATTTCAGTCACAGAACACGAGACGTACAGATGAAGAATGTAATAAAGCATGACCATTGCTGCATATATCAGTGCACAACATTTTGACAGAAGCATCTATAATTTGATCTCGTCTCATGCAGAGAGTTTGCTTTCACACCCAGTAATCTCTCTCATAAACGCTCTGTAATTACAGTTTAATGTGTCTCTCTCCAGGGATGAAGATGAAGGAAGTAAATATGGGGTGTGTGTGTGCGTTTGTGTGTGTGTGTGTGTGTGTGTGTTGTCAGCAAAGAGGCCTTTAACCTCAACACAATCTCAAATAAAGAGCGCTGAGGTTTACGCTTGGCTTATCATTGATCTATTCTTCTGTGTGTCGCCATATCCTCAAAGTGGCTTGAAGAACACGTGACGCCGGCATTGTAATCTCACACATCTCAGGCCATTTTAAAAGGCTTTCCGGCCCGGACTTTGCCCAGAATAATGTATTCAAATCCCAACCTTTACCATTATGAAGTAATCTGCAGAAGCCCGCTTCAAATCCTCTTTGGGCATCATAATCTGCTCTACATACAAAGCAAAGGCGTGTTTCTCCAAATATATGACGACAATCATTAATGTTGCTCAGAACGGGGTCAAGATGATTTACAGTCACTGCCTGGAGAACCAGAGTCTGGAAAACCATGACCTGTTAGCATCAGTAATGAAGGATTCCTCTATCACACACACTTATCTGAGAATGTTACCTAAAATGTCTTTATTTCTTTTTCAATAACTACTTATTTAAAACATATTACTGGAAGATTGTTTGTTCATAACAATGAGAAAACCTTACCACAACATTCTGAGAACATTCACTATTAGTTGGATAAGAGACTGACCAGTTTGATTCTGATCAACAAATGTCATTAATCTGAGATCTGAGTAAGCCTTGAGGCTGTTGGAGGAATGTTTGGTGCATGGAATGATGAAAAACGTAATTAACACAATTCCACTTTGACGGTTTTTCTCTGGGCCACAGTCTCCTAATTAACGTTGTGGACTAGATTTTAATTAGAGTCGTGGCAGGCAAATCTTGTTTGGAAAATGAATCCTGTGCAGGTTTGCTGTGTTTCAGTGGAACAGATGCTCGTGTGACGCAATGACCTTAAACATTACGGCACGCAACTAATGATAATCAGGCCACGTCTATAAATGTTCTGTGTAAGTGCATGTTATATAATCTTATATCATGCATGATGTTCACTGTGATTATGATTTAACATGATGCACAATGGCAAATCTTATTACAGTAATTTAAACTTGCATTAAAAGTTGCAAAACAACGAGATAAAAAACCACAATGCTGGTATAAAATAATAGCAAATCATGCAACACAAGCTGTAGGAATTTCCTGCAGTTTATTATTAATTTTTTTATTAATTATTATATGATTTAATTATTTAAATTTTAATTGCATCTGAAAATATTAGTAAATAATGCAACACAAGCTTTAGTGTTTTCCCACAATTCATAATTATTTTTTTATTATTATATGATTTATTTTTAAATTATATCTTTTTTTTTGTTTTAATTGCATTAGTAACCAACCAAAACAGCCTACCAACACCCTAGCAACCACATAGAACAGCCTAGCAACCATATAGCAAGGCCTTAGTAACCACACAAAACAGCATAACAGCATGCTAGCAACCACCCAGAACAGCCCAGCAATATGATAATTCCCTAGCAACTAACTAGAACCCAATCAGAACAGTCTATCAACTGTATAAACCTCCCTAGCAACAACATAACACCCTAGCAACCCCCTAGAACAGTCTAGCAATCATAACAATGCTTTATCAACCAACCAAAACAGCCTAACAGCACCCTAGAAACCATACAGAACTGCATAGCAATATGATAATTTCCTAGCAACCAACTAGAACACCACCAGAACAGTTTAGCAACTGGAAACGCCCCTAGAAACAACCTAGAATACCCTAGCAACCGCCCAGAGCAGTCTAGAAACCATATAACAATGCTTTATCAACCAACTAAAACAGCATATGAGCACCCTAGAAACCATCCAGAACTGCCTTGCAATATGATGATTCCCTAGCAACCAATTAGAACACCACCAGAACAGTTTAGCAACTGTATAAACGCCCCTAGAAACAACCTGGAATACCCTAGCAACCGCCCAGAGCAGTCTAGAAACCATATAACAATGGTTTATTAACCAACTAAAACAGCATATGAGCACCCTAGAAACCATCCAGAACTGCCTTGCAATATGATGATTCCCTAGCAACCAATTAGAACACCACCAGAACAGTTTAGCAACTGTATAAACGCCCCTAGAAACAACCTGGAATACCCTAGCAACCGCCCAGAGCAGTCTAGAAACCATATAACAATGGTTTATTAACCGACTAAAACAGCCTAAGAGCACCCTAGAAACCATCCAGAACTGCCTAGCAATATAACAAGGCCATAGCAACCAACTAGAACAGCCTAGCAACTTTATATCAACCTCCTAGCATCCATTTTAAATTGCTGTATTTTTCTCCAGGTCATACAGCAGTGTAAGCGATGAGCTCTGCTTGTGTGTGCGTCTGAGAATGTGAGTCTGGATCAGCGCTGCTGTGTCTGAGAGCTCAAAGATGCTCATTAAACACGTCTGGAGGCTGAATCTGGGGGATATTGATGGACTGAAGTGTCTGTCTGCTTGAGCTGACCTCAGTCTCAGTGTCTGAAAGCAGATGAAGGAGATGCTGAGCTGCAAACTTGATAGAAATACACTGCAGTGCATGATGCACGGTCTCATATCTAGTCCAAATATATCAGCCACTTTATTAGGTACACCTTACTAGTAGCGGGTTGGACCCACTTTTGCGTTCAGAACTGCCTTAATCTTTCGTTGCAGAGATTCAACAAGATACTGTTAATATTCCTCAGAGATTTTGCTCCATGTTGACATGATAGCATCACACAGTTGCTGCAGATTTGACGGCTGCACATCCATGATGCCAATCTCCCGTTCCACTACATCCCAAAGCTGCTCAATTGAATTGAGATCTGGTGACTGTGGAGGCCATTTGAGTACAGTGAACTCATTGTCATGTTCAGGAAACCAGTCTGAGATGATTGAGCTTTATAACATGGTGCGTTATCCTGCTGAAAGTAGCCATCAGAAGATGGAGACACTGTGCTCATAAAGAGATGGACATGGTCAGCAGCAATACTCAGGTAGGCTGTGGTGTTGATGCTCAATTGGTACTAATGGACCCAAAGAAAATCTCCCCCACACCATTACACCACCACCAGCCTGAACCGCTGATACAAGGCAGGATGAATCCATGCTTTCATGTTGTTGAGGCCAAATTGTGAGCCGAGCATCTGAATGTGTCAGCAGAAATGGAGACTCATCAGAGCAGCAACGTTTCTCCAATCTTCTATTGTCCAGTTTTGGTGAGTCTGTGTGAATTGTAGCCTCAGTTTCCTGTTCTTAGCTGACAGGAGCGGCACCCGGTGTGCTCTTCTGCTGCTGTAGCCCATCCGCCTTAAGGTTGGACGTGTTGTGTGTTCAGAGATGCTCTTCTGCAGAGCTCGGTTGTAACGAGTGCTTATTTGAGTTACTGTTGCCTTTATAAGCTGGAACCAGTCTGGCCATTCTCCTCTGCACAAATTGTGCAGAATGCAGCGGCGAGGCTTTTAACCAACATCAGTAGGAGGTCACACATTACTCCTGTGCTTATGGCACTTCACTGGCTTCCTATTGGTTTTAGAGTTTTAAGATTCTGGCCATTACAGAAAGAGCTCTGCATGGTCAAGCACCCTTATGTATTCAAGATCTTTTATGTAGTCACTCATGTAGCTGGCCTTTGAGATCTTCTTGCACAGACCATTCCCAGAACTCATCTTAAGACGAAAGGTGAGCGTGCCTTTGTGATAACCTGATTGTATACATTTATTTTATGCAAGCTATATTACATTTATTAGAATTACATGAAACGTTGTTGTTATTTTTATAATATTGTTAAAATATATATTTGTTTATTAGCACTTTAAAGGAGGAGAAATAAGTATTATAAGCGTTTTTCTAAAAAGAGTTATTTTTTGTCACCGCACCTGCGTCATGACGTCACTGCGCGCGGCAGTAGTGGGCGCGCCCGTGATGCTCTTCATGCATGCTGAATGAACAGTAAATGAAGACATCACGAGAGCGCTTGTGTCCAGTGTTTTATTTCTTTATAACTTCATTTCAGATGTACTACACCCTCTGTGTGGTGGCCCCACGGCTCTAGAACTCTCTCCCAATAGCACTGAGAACTCTGGGATCAGCTGTAAGCATTTAAAGGCACACCTTTTTGGTCACGCTTTTAATTAACAGTATTAGTGTTTCTGTATTTGGATTTTTAACTTGTTTAAATATGTTTTAACATGTTTTCATTCAATGATATGTGTTCATTTACGTGTTTTCTCTTATTGTAAAGCACTTTGTGACTCAATGTCTGGAAAAGGCCCTATATAAATAAACCTTTACTTACTCTGACCTCTGGCATTAACAAGGCATTTGCGCCCACAGAACTGCCACTCACTGAATATTTCCTCTTTATCAGACCATTCTCTGTAAAGCCTAGAGATGGTTGTGCATGAAAATCCCAGTAGATCAGCAGTTTCTGAAATATTCAGACCAGCCCGTCTGGCATTAACAACCATGCCACGTTCAAAGACACTTGAATCCCCTTTCTTCCCCATTCTGATGCTCACTTTGAACTGCTCCAGATCATCTTGACCATGTCTACATGTCTAAATGCATTAAGCTCATGCCATGTGATGGGCTGTTTAGAAATTTGCGTTAGCAAGCAATTGGACAGGTGTACCTAATAAAGTGGCCGGTGAGTGTATACACATTCCTAAATCAGGAGTATTTTCTTAAGCAAAAAATATGGTCTTGTTTTTCCCTAAAATAGGCAAAATAATCTTATCTCAAACCAAAAAACCCATTGCCAGATTATTTTACTTGTATATTAAACATTACATCTATATTTTGCTGTCTGCAGTAGAATGAACAGCTCAGGTGACATGTGCTCTCATAATGACGAGGAGGTGGAAGATGAGAAAAGTGGGTCAGAGAAGCACTGAAACACAGCGTCTCTCTGTCATTGCTTATCAGTCATTCACACACTCCGGCTGAGTTTGCAGTAATGCAATTGAACACAAGTGTTTATATGAGGGTGTGTGCATCTGTACTGTGGCTCATGCAGGACGTTTTTTTTTGACCCAGTTTGCTCGAGTGGATCTGGAGACTGAGATCAGGCTTTCCAGCAGAGCACAGGTGCAGAAGAGAAATAATGTCCACAAACATGAGCATCAGGGGGAAACAAACACAACTAAACACACAAACAAAACTACAAAAACTAGAGCAGGACAAAAAAAAAAGAACAGGCTAAAGATACTGCTGTGTCTCCATACACTCTAAAAATGCTGGGTTGATGGGTTAAAGATGGACAAATGTGTTGGGTT
>NC_141021.1:2182500-2200000 GCF_052040795.2 Danio rerio | reverse complement strand
CCGCAACCCAGTACTGGGAAACACCTATACACTACGTCCAATTTAGTTAATAATTTCATCTGTAGTGCTTGTGTGTGGACCATAGGGGAAACCGAAGTACCTGGAGGAAACCAGGCCAACATGAGGAAAACATGCAAACTCCACGCAGAAACGCCAACTGACCCAGCCAAGACTCGAACCAGTGACCTTCTTGCTGTGAGGCCACAGTGCTAACCACTGAACCTAATTCAAGTTCTTGATGCAAAAAAAATTTAATTCTTGATATCAACAAATCATATCAGTTTATACAACACAATCTCACGGCAATTCGTAACTTTTTCATTTAGTGGCTGATTCATATGAATTCGTACGATCTAATTCGTACAATTTAGTACGATTTGCTGATCCCCCAATGACGGTTGGGGTTAGGGGTGGGGTTAGGTACCACGCCTCCTTTTTAAAATCGTACCATTTCGTACGACTGAACTCGTACAAATTCGTACGAATTAGCCACTAAACTGGCAAAACATAAAATACCAGCCTGATCTCACGAGAAAACGTAAGTATTTTACGTTTTGCCAGTTTAGTGGCTAATTCGTATGAATTTGTACGAGTTCAGTCGTACGAAATGGCATGATTTTAAAAAGGAGGCGTGGCACCTGACCCCACCCCTAACCCCAACCGTCATTGGGGGATGAGCAAATCGTACTAAATTGTACGAATTAGATCGTACGAATTCATACGAATTAGCCACTAAATGAAAAAGTTACGAATTGCCGTGAGATTGTGTTGAAAATACTTACGTTTTCTCATGAGATCAGGCTGGTTTATAAGCAGTTAAAGTCAAAACGGCTTGCCATACTCAAGGCATTCAGTGATCCTCTCAGTGCTGTGGTAATGTCCTGAGTGGCTTATTTATGTGTAATGCAAATTGTGGGATCTTCACGTGGGCTGATGCAAATCCATCTCTTTGCTGGAATTTGCTGCATGTAAAACAAACTGGGGTTTTCAATGCTGGTTCTGCTTTAAAACACACTGAAAACACACTGTATTTCAGCTATTTATTCATTCATTTTCTTGTCGGCTTAGTCCCTTTATTAATCCGGGGTCACCACAGCGGAATGAACCGCCAATTTATCCAGCAAGTTTTTACGCAGTGGATGCCCTTCCAGCCGCAACCCATCTCTGGGAAACATCCACACACACATTCACACACTACAGACAATTTATCCCACCCAATTCACCTGTACCGCATGTCTTTGGACTGTGGGGGAAACTGGAGCACCCGGAGGAAACCCACGAGAATGCAGGGAGAACATGCAAACTCCACACAGAAACGCCAACTGAGCCGAGGATTGAACCAGCGACCTTCTTGCTGTGAGGCGACAGCACTACCTACTGCGCCACTGCCTCGCCTGTATTTCAGCTATCAGGTTATAAATGCAAATGCTGAAAAGGATGAAAGTGTGTTTTTGGGTCATTGTGCTGCTTCAGAACTCCTCATATCTTTATTTATTGCTCTACATGCATCTCTGACTGGTTGTTTCTACAGCGTTTGACTCTGTTAATAAAGTTGAATAAGGACACATTAGGAAGCATAATTACAGCTCACAGAAAACATGTCATTAAAGATTTAACAAATGCTAGTCTGCTAGTTCTTCCAGTAATGTAAATAAAAAATGCTTGTTTAACGTTGTCCTTTTATTCACAATCGACAAACCTTTATACCTTGTTTTTTTTTAAAGAAAATGTAAGTTTTTTTTATTTTTTAGAAAACATCAATGTGAATTAAAAGCTTAAATAATGTTGACAAAACCAAGTAAATATTTATTAAACATTTTGGAAATTCTGAAAACATTAAGAGGTTATGTTTTATGAATTAAAGGTAACAATGTTTAAACTTTTCTTAAAGGGATAGTTCACGCAATGTACAGTTAAAGTCAGAATTATTAGCCCCCCTGGAATTATTCGCCCCTGTTTATTTTTCCCCCAATTTCTGTTTAACGAAGAGCAGATGTTTTCAACATATTTCTAAGCAAATCTCTAATATCTAATAACTGATTTATTTTATCTTTGTCATGATGACAGTAAATAATATTAGACTAGATATTCTTCAAGACACTTCTATACAGCTTAAAGTGACGTTTAAAGGCTTCACTAGGTTAATTATAGGTTAACTAGGCAGGTTAGGGTAATTAGGCAAGTTATTGTATAATGATGGTTTGTTCTGTAGAATATCCAACAAAAAATAGCTTAAAGGGGTTAATAATTTTGACCTTAAAATGGTGTTTAAAAATTAAAAACTGCTTTAAATTCTGACTGGAATAAAACAAATAAGACTTTCTCCAGAAGAACAAATATTATCAGACATACTGTAAACATTTCCTTTACTGTTAAACATAATTTGGGAAATATGTAAAAAATAAAAAAAATCAAAGGGGGGCTAATAATTCTGACTTCAACTGTAAATATAATTAAATAATTCATTCGTTCATCAATTTTCCTTTGGCTTAGTCTCTATTTCAGAGGTCGCCACAGTGAAATAAACCATCAACTAATGCAGCATAAGTTTTACTCATCAGGCCAGGTGGAATCTGCGGACACTTTTTGCTATTTCTGCGCAGAATTTTGGTAAAAATCTGCAGATTTTTGCTAAATGATTTTGGGAGTATAATAACTAAAACCTTAATATATGAAATAAAAAGTAAAACCTTTATAACTTGTGTTTAATGTTTACAATGCAAATCAATCTAGATCCACTTTATTTGGCAAAAAAAAAGCAAGTCTCTCATTTACAGTTAAAGTCAGAATTATTAGCCCTCTTTGAATTTTTTTCCCTTTTTTTTTTTTATATTTTCCAAATGATGTTTAACAGAGCAAAGAAATGTTCACAGTATGTGTGATAATATTTTTTCTTCTGGAGAAAGTCTTTTTTGTTTTATTTTCACTAGAATAAAAGCAGTTTTTAATTTTTAAACACCATTTTAGGGACAATATTATTAGCCCCTAAGCTATATCTTTTCTCGATAATCTACAGATCAAACCATCATTATACAATAACTTGCCTAATTACCCAAACCTGTCTAACCAAATTAACCTAGTTAAACCTTTCAATGTCACTTTAAGTTGTATAGAAATGTCTTAAAAACATCTAGTCAAATATTATTTACTGTCATCATGACAAATATAAAATAAATCAGAGCAGCCCGTCTGGCAGCAACAACCAAGCCACGTTCAAAGTCACTTAAATCCCCTTTCTTCCCCATTCTGATGCTCGCTTTAAACTGAAGCAGATCGTCTTGACCATGTCTACATGTAGAAATGCATTGAGTTGGTGCCTTGTGATTGGCTGATTAGAAATTTGTGTTAACAAGCAGTTATACAGGTGTACCTAATAAAGTGGCTGGTAAGTATATATATATATTATATATACTTATATATATATATATATATATATATATATATATATATATATATATATATATATATATATATATATATATATATATATAGTCAATGGCTAATGGTTTTCAACATTCTTCAAAATATCTCCTTTTTGTGTCTAACTCTTAAAGACTTAATCTTTGTGATAATAAATAATATGCAAATCAATGCAAAGTGTATTTTCATTTTTGGGTGAACTGTCCCTTTAAGAATCATTTTTTGGTTCATCACATGGCTTCTGGCAAACTCTATGTGTGACTTTTTTTTTTTTTTACTCTATGTGTGACTTCATGTTGGCTTTTCACAGCAGTGACGTCCTTCCACACAAGGTGGACGTGTGTCTGGACAGTTTCAGCTATTATTTCAGACATTTACATGCCAAATCTGCCTTGTGTATATATATACTGGTGTAGAAGTGCTTTGGGAGATTCTATGATCTTTCATGTCTATAAATAACACCAGTGTTCTACATTATAGATGTCCCCCTTTTGGGTAAATAAATGCACATTTTTAAGCACACATGTCCCTTAGGCCGATCACTAAATTCAGAAAGCTCTGAGCTGTGGGACCCATATTTCCAGCTGAGCATGTACAGTCCTGCATGTGTGCACTTACACTCAGCACTTGACATGACAATCTCATGTGATGAACAGCCTGTGCCTCTTTGTTGCAAGAACATCCACACATATATTTATATGCCTGAACTGACTATAATGCTTCAGCGCCACCTGCTGGCCTGCTCTCTGCTGCTGCTCAAAGGCAAAATCAAATAATGTTGCTATGTGGTTGCTACTGTATTTGGTGTTGTTAGGGGGTTGCTATTCAGTTGCTAGGGTATTTTGGTGTGGTTTCTAGGATGTTTGAGATGGTTCCTAGGGTCCTCTGGGTGGTTGCTATGGAGTCAAAAATAGCGATGGATGGATGGATGGATGGATGGACGGAGGAACGGACGGATTGGATCGATGGATGGATTGATGGATATATAGACACATGGATGGATGGATGGATGGATGGATGGATGGATGGATGGATGGATGGACGGATGGATATATAGACACATGGATGGATGGATGGATGGATGGACGGATGGATATAAAGACAAATGGATGGATGGATGGATGGATGGATGGATGGATGGACGGATGGATGGAAGGATAAATGGATGGATGGATGGATGGGTATATAGATACATGGATGGATGGATGGATGGACGGATGGATGGATATAAAGACACATGGATGGATGGACACACGGTTGGCGCACGGATGGATGAATGGATGGATGGAAGGAAAAATAAATGGATGGATGGATGGATGGATGGATGGACACACGGATGGATGGAAGGATAAATGGATGGATGGATGGATGGGTATATAGACACATGGATGGATGGATGGATGGATGGATGGATGGATGGATGGATGGATGGATGGATGGATGAATGGATGGATGGATGGATGGACGGACAGATGGATGGACACACAGATGGATGGATGGATGAATGGATGGATGGATGGATGGATGGATGGACACACAGATGGATGGATGGATGGATGGATGGATGGATGGGTATATAGACACATGGATGGATTGATGGATGGATATATAGATACATGGATGGATGGATGGATGGATGGATGGACAGACGGATGGATGGATGGATGGATGGATGGATGGATGGATGGATGGACGGACGGATGGATGGACACACAGATGGATGGATGGATGGATGAATGGATGGATGGATGGATGGATGGATGGATGGATAGATGGACACACAGATGGATGGATGGATGGATGGATGGATGGATGGACACACAGATGGATGGATGGATGGATGGATGGGTATATAGACACATGGATGGATGGATGGATATATAGACACATGGATGGATGGATGGATGGATGGATATATAGATACATGGATGGATGGATGGATGGATGGATGGATGCATGGAGGGATGGATGGATGGATGGATATATAGATGTCCCCCTTTTGGGTAAATAAATGGATGGATGGATGGATACATGGATGGATGGATACATGAATGGATGGGTATATAGACACATGGATGGATGAATGGATATATAAATACATGGATGGATGGATGGATGGATGGATGGATGGATGAATGGATATATAGGCACATGGATGGATGGATGGATGGATGGATGGATGGATGGATGGATGGATGGACAGATAGATATATATAGACACATGGATATATGGATGGATGGACACATGGATGGATGGATGGATGGACGGACGGATGGATGGATGGACGGACGGACGGATATATAGACACATGGATGGATGGATGGATGGATATATAGGCACATAGATAGATGGATGGATGGATGGATGAACACATCGATGAATAGATGGATAGATTGTATGTGGTTGCTAGTGTAATCCGAGTAGTTGCTCTGCAATTGCAAATAACAGCTCATATATTTCTATGAGAGTTTGGTTCCATCCTCCTCAGCAGTTGAAGCTTTCACAGATATCTATAATGCTTTAGCGCCACCTGCAGGCTTGAAGTCTATTTATTAAAGTTGAAGTTGAATCTGTGGTTGGACAAAAAAAAATCCCCCTGAAGATGACTATTTCTGCCTGCACACACTGGAGGTCATGAAGCCCTGCTGTAATGAATGAGTGTGAACAAAGGTAAAGGCTGTTTTCTGTCACATGTCTGATCTCTCCACCTCACAGAGGGGCTATTGTGTGCTTCAGCATGAGTTCTGGAGGAGGATTCGATTAAGCCAGAGTAGGTGGACCATCTTCATCATGACAGCAGGTTGAGGGGGTGGGAGCTTCTTCTTTTCTCTTTCTTTTTTACAGTTTATGCAGTTATGTTCACATGAGAACGTGACATTTCAGACTTATGCAGATTTGTGGGTGTTTCTGGCTCATTTGATCTCAGTTTAGTCACTCAGTGCTGAGACCATAACTGAAAGCATCATTTACAACACATGAGGGTGCATCTGAATACACATTAGTGAATGAAGAGGAACTACAGCATGCTGGTAAAAGTAAACCAAATGAAATATTTTAGTTTACTTTAAACTTTATTGTCCGTTCTGCTTGACACAAAGGGCTCTATTTCGACGGTCCATGCGCAGAGCGCAAAACGCAGGGCGCAAACGCATTCAGGGCGTGTCAGAATGCATTTTTGCTAATTTAAGGACGGAAAAATCCGCTTTGCGCCGTGGCGCATGGTCTAAAAGGGTTGAGTTTATTTTCTTAATGAGTTATAGGTGTGTTTTGAGAATAAACCAATCAGAGTCTCATCTCTCATTCCCTTTAGAGCCAGCTGCATCGCGCCAAGAGCGCATTCGCTATTTACAGGACGCAAAGTAAATCTAAGTGGAAAAACTGAGCATTTCACAAGCAAACAATTAACAGTTTATTAACAGAAAACAGTTAAACAGAGCATCTACTGCCTGAGAATGAGAGATAATGGATCTACTTTCACTTTGGCTCTTGGATATGGAAACCTTTATGCACAGACATCAATTAGTCTATAAATAATTAATTGCGTTTGTTAAGCGAAAATATTCGTTTCAAAACTATTTCTAAATTCAGTTCTAATTTTCAGCAAACGAATAAATGAACAATAATAACAAAATGAGCTCAAAAACCTGAGTTATATCCTAAAACACATGCTGTGCCCCATATGGTCTAAAACCTGACAGGTGGACAAATCTAAGCTTGTTTTTAATAAAACAAATATAAATATGCATATAATAAATAATACTGCTAATAATAATAACATTATACAAAAGCAAATTGTTATGAATGAACTGAAAAAGCCTCCCGAGATGAAGAAGACATAAAAGCAGTGGTTTTTCATATTTATGTAGGCTAGAAAATAATATGTTCTGTAATATTTTAATCCTTTATATTTATATTCTATATCTATTCTTATTATATCCTATATATATCCTTAATATTTACATTTTTTCATATGTAAAGATATTTGCCTGTTGCTCTCTTGTGTGTATTAAGCAGTGTGTAAGCGAGGTGCAACTCTGCGCTGGAGTTTAGACCGGGTTAGTTTTGGTCCAATGAAAAATCTATCATAGTTTCTCAAACTAGCAACGCGCCATCAGTCCGCCTCAGAACGCCTTCCTTTTTAGACCAGAACGCCTATGGGTGCACATATGAGCGCAAATACATTTGCTATTTAAACAGCGTAGCGCAACGCCCTTAAAACCACTCCTGCACCAAGCTGAAACTACCAAAAGACTACTGCGCCACGCCTTGTGCCACACTGCGCCACATAGGGCCCAGAGAGGAAATTTGTCTTCAAGACTGGATTTAAGACAACAATTACAAACATACAACAACCACACAATAACAACACTCATCAAGACAACAACATAAGTCAAAAGTTTAAAAACCAAATTAGTGCCATACAAACTAATGCCGATCATTCTTGGCAACCACCTCATTCCCTTCAAACAGTGATCCGATTTAAAACATTTATGCCATTGGGATGAATGACTTTTTATAAGCATTTTTTTTTGTGCTTTAGGAACTCTAATCCTGCTGGTAACAATTCAAGTGCTGAGTGAAGGGGATGAGCATTACCTTAAAAATCACAACAGCTGTTTTTGCATGAATAAAATCTGTCAGATAAATCTGTCAAATAAAATCTGCAGTGAATGTTGTTTCTGACCAGTTATCTTATTTGATAATATCCGCTAATTTCTTCTTCTGTTCAAGTGCTGTGTTCCCAAACCATGAAACAATATTATATATGAGAACACTCTCTATCAATGATCTATATGCCATGTTTAAAGTCTGTGTGCTAACATTAAAACTGACTTCCCTTTTTTTAAACCGCCTCTGCATTACAATTAAAATTCAGGGTAACGCTTTCTTTTACAACCCGCAAAGTACCGCGTAAGTACAGTGAAATTACAGTGTACTTTTCTGTACGTACTGTGTAAGTATAATGAACGTATGTGTAGGTATAAGGGAACAAACCGTAATGTTTGGGTAATAAGGGGGTAACAACCAGATGTTCATCACGAAAATTACCGCGTAAGTATAGTGAAATAACGGTGTACTTTTCTGTACGTATAGTGTAAGTATAAATAACGCTTACTTAGGTTTAAGGGAACAAACTGTAATGCTTGGGTAATAAGGGGGTAACAACCAGATATTCAGCATGAAAAGTACCGCGTAAGTACTGTGAAATAACGTTGTACTTTTCTTTAAACTGCAAAAGAACAAACCATAATGTATGCGTAATAGGGGAGTAACAATAAGATATTTATCAAGCAAAGATCCGCGTAAGTATATTACGTTTACGATGTACTTTTCTTCAAGTATTGTATACATATGAAGAATTATGCAAGGATGGTGACAACCTATTGCTATCTGCAAATGTACTGTACATGCACCTGCGTGAGTACATTAGTACTCTTATTCAGTGCTTGGGTTTTATACGGGGTGTTTAATGAATAAAAGGTTTACAACCTGTAAAATTATGAACCCTTATTGTATACTGTATGCATTTTAAATCTGCAATTCAATATAAAATATATTTCCATACAATACTTACCTTATGTTTACTCGTCGATCTCACCAAAGCCATCAATGTCTCCATAACTCACTATCAACAAATAACTTTGCATGATATAGGCCTACCGTCAGGGTTCAATGTAGATTAAAACAGGATCGCATCTTTACTGCTGTTTGCACAGGGGGGCTAACTGTTGCATTTCAGTAAATGTATAACTGATGCTTTATAGAAAAATCTAGTAATTTGGTCTTCAATCAATAAAAACTGCTGCTGTAGTTTACTCTGTTCTTAGTGTTCACGTATACACTAGTGTGGTAAAGTTCAGCTTCTTCCCTCTTTGTTCCCTGTAGTTAAAGGGTGAATACAGTATTTGTTCCCTCCTTGTTCCCTGTACTTACAGGGTAAATACCACATTTGAGGGTTGTAAATTAAAGTGAAGCATTGTTCCTCTCTTGTTCCCTGTACTTACAGGGTAAATACCACATTTGAGGGTTGTAAATTAAAGTGAAGCATTGTTCCCTCCTTGTTCCCTGTACTTACAGGGTAAATACCACATTTGAGGGTTGTAAATTAAAGTGAAGCATTGTTCCTCTCTTGTTCCCTGTACTTACAGGGTAAATACCACATTTGAGGGTTGTAAATTAAAGTGAAGCACTGTTCCTCCCTTGTTCCCTGTACTTACAGGGTAAATACCAGATTTGAGGGTTGTAAATTAAAGTGAAGCATTGTTCCTCCCTTGTTACCTGTACTTACAGGGTAAATAAAACATTTGAGGGTTGTAAATTAAAGTGAAGCACTGTTCCTCCCTTGTTCCCTGTACTTACAGGGTAAATACCAGATTTGAGGGTTGTAAATTAAAGTGAAGCTTTGTTCCTCCCTTGTTACCTGTACTTACAGGGTAAATACCACATTTGAGGGTTGTAAATTAAAGTGAAGCTTTGTTCCTCTCTTGTTACCTGTAGTTAAAGGGTAAATACAACATTTGTTCCCCCCTTGTTCCCTTTAATTTACAATGTAAAATCTTGAAGGCAGTAAAATAAATATACAAACACACAATATATTTCTTCTTTACTTTGTAACCTTTATTTTAATAAATAAGCATTTTAAAACACTTCATCTTAATCAAACATTGTCCTGTCTATCATTGCCTATACTCATTCATTTTCTCTTCGGCTTTGTCCTTTTGTTAATCTGGGGTCGCCACAGTGGAATGAACCACCAACTTATCCAGCATATGTTTTACGCAGTGGATGCCCTTCCAGCTGCAACCCATCTCTGGGAAACATCCATACACACCCATTCACACGCATACACTACGGACAATTTAGTCTACCCAATTCACCTGTACCGCATGTCTTTGGACTGTGAGGGAAACCGGAGCACCCGGAGGAAACCCACGCGAAAGCAGGAAGAACTCCACGCAGAAACGCCAACTGACCCAGCCGAGGCTCGAACCAACAACCTTCTTGCTGTGAGGAAACAGCACTACCTACTGTGCCACTGTGTTGCCACCCAGCTGCAACCCATCACTGGGAAACATCCATACACACTCATTTACACACATACACTACGGACAATTTTAGCTTACCCAATGTCACCACATATTTTTGGACTTGTGGGAGCACCCGGATGAAACCCACGCTAACATGGGGAAAACATGCAAACTCCACACAGAAATGCCAACTGACCCAGCCGAGGCTCAAACCAGCAACCTTCTTGCTGTGAGGCGATTGTGCTACCCACTGCACCTGCCTATACTCAGACAGCAAAATAACACAATATTTCATTCCCCCTTTTTTCTGGCATCTCTTGCTTGGCTTCCTCTTCTGCTCTTCTCAGCTTCCACTGAGGACTCTGATGGTGAGTGGCTGATGAAATCCCATGGGTCTTGCTGCTCTGCATTTATATAAAATATATGAACAGACATAAAGGCTTTTAGTAAGCTGTAGACATGTTTATTTTTCTGTTTAATGTGTGTGTGGTGGTTGTCCAACAATTTCACATACTAAATATTTACAGATACCATACAGACACTATACATTACTATCAAACAAAAGTACTATGATCAGATCATATGGGAGATTGTGAACATTTATAGTGATAATAATTAAAGCGCAGAGGGGAAAAGGCTATGTGCAGGCATTACAGACTTTGAAGTAAAGATTATTTGCAGTTCAGTGTACACATTTAAATTCTGTGTTACTCATTAAATTGTAAGTAAATGTAACGTTTGGGTGAACTACCTCTAAGGTTAGTTTTTGATTAAGTACATGTCTTAACCCATCATTAGTCCTAAATAAAGTGAAAGATAACATAATATGGTTGATGTACTGTTATGGACCCTTTTTACATTTCAGCGCAGTGAATGGGAAAGTACAACACATTTTTTTTTTTTACAATCTTCTTTGCTCAAATAAAATGAAAACTTTATGATGGTGTTGTCTCGACAATTAGAAAAAGAAAAAATTTGCGTGAAACTGATAACGCCAGCAAGAACAGAGAATAACATCTAATTTACTCATGTCCATAGACACTGTTTGAAACACCTCGCACATGTAATCATATTATATAATACATACGTAAATACAAACAGATGTTATTTAGTTAAAAATATCATTTAAAAACTCAAGGATTTTAGATGCTGATGATCGTAAAACGCGTCATAACAGTATTGTGGAAAGGGAATTGTTAAAAATAGGTACAAACATCAGATGGAAACAAAAACCTAAACAAACACTTCTATGTACATAACGTCATAAAAATACTTGTTTTATTTACCTCGCGCTGCCCTCCTTGTACTGCCGTGTACAGGAAATTCAGGGAATGGAGGACGGAGAGTTGAATCGATTCGTCTTCAACAAACCGATCAGTGTGACATCAAAACATCGCGAGAACAACAGACAGCTCCGTGTGCATTTGAATCCATCTCGCGATATTGCATCACTTCAGGTACGCGCCTACTGATTCGTTGATTCAAACAAGTTGTGAATCAAGAAGCCTCTAAAGATCCGAATCAAACTGCAGCAGCACGCCACGAGGTTTTGCTCAGACTTTCGGGACGTTTGGAATTGCTCCGTCTCGTCACCATGTAACACATGTGAGTAAATCGTTGTTAGTAAATAACGCTACTGTTACGATTAGAAATTGCATTAACCAGATTATATTTATTATGTTTCATTTGTTTTAGCGTAAAATTAATGCTAGTTCATGGCCGAATCTAAACGGCCAGGAGCGAATATTTACCAATGTTTACTGTCGTTTACTTTGCACATCTTAGAGATGTTGCCAAAGTTCCTCTGAATTTAGTTTCTTCATGTCATTCCAGATAGACTGGATGATAATCAGTTCAGATCTCTGTGGCTGTTGTCATACAACTATTTTCTCCCTGTAACGTTATACGTTAATTACAGTAAAGTTAATGACAAAAATAATGTTCGGAAATGTAAATTGATATATCAAACTGGCATGCTACAGAAAATATCAACACCCCCCCCCCCCCCCCCCCCCCCCCAATTACTAACGTTAGCCTTGAACTTTAGCACAGTAGCCTACTATATAAGCCTTTTCCCCTCTGCGCTTTAATTATTATCACTATAAATGTTCACAATCTCCCATATGATCTGATCATAGTACTTTTGTTTGATAGTAATGTATAGTGTCTGTATGGTATCTGTAAATATTTAGTATGTGAAATTGTTGGACAACCACCACACACACATTAAACAGAAAAATAAACATGTCTACAGCTTACTAAAAGCCTTTATGTCTGTTCATATATTTTATATAAATGCAGAGCAGCAAGACCCATGGGATTTCATCAGCCACTCACCATCAGAGTCCTCAGTGGAAGCTGAGAAGAGCAGAAGAGGAAGCCAAGCAAGAGATGCCAGAAAAAAGGGGGAATGAAATATTGTGTTATTTTGCTGTCTGAGTATAGGCAGGTGCAGTGGGTAGCACAATCGCCTCACAGCAAGAAGGTTGCTGGTTCGAGCCTCGGCTGGGTCAGTTGGCATTTCTGTGTGGAGTTTGCATGTTTTCCCCATGTTAGCGTGGGTTTCATCCGGGTGCTCCCACAAGTCCAAAAATATGTGGTGACATTGGGTAAGCTAAAATTGTCCGTAGTGTATGTGTGTAAATGAGTGTGCATGGATGTTTCCCAGTGATGGGTTGCAGCTGGGTGGCAACACAGTGGCACAGTAGGTAGTGCTGTTTCCTCACAGCAAGAAGGTTGTTGGTTCGAGCCTCGGCTGGGTCAGTTGGCGTTTCTGCGTGGAGTTCTTCCTGCTTTCGCGTGGGTTTCCTCCGGGTGCTCCGGTTTCCCTCACAGTCCAAAGACATGCGGTACAGGTGAATTGGGTAGACTAAATTGTCCGTAGTGTATGCGTGTGAATGGGTGTGTATGGATGTTTCCAGAGATGGGTTGCAGCTGGAAGGGCATCCACTGCGTAAAACATATGCTGGATAAGTTGGTGGTTCATTCCACTGTGGCGACCCCAGATTAACAAAAGGACAAAGCCCAAGAGAAAATGAATGAGTATAGGCAATGATAGACAGGACAATGTTTGATTAAGATGAAGTGTTTTAAAATGCTTATTTATTAAAATAAAGGTTACAAAGTAAAGAAGAAATATATTGTGTGTTTGTATATTTATTTTACTGCCTTCAAGATTTTACATTGTAAATTAAAGGGAACAAGGGGGGAACAAATGTTGTATTTACCCTTTAACTACAGGTAACAAGGGAGGAACAATGCTTCACTTTAATTTACAACCCTCAAATGTGGTATTTACCCTGTAAGTACAGGGAACAAGGGAGGAACAATGCTTCACTTTAATTTACAACCCTCAAATGTGGTATTTACCCTGTAAGTACAGGTAACAAGGGAGGAACAAAGCTTCACTTTAATTTACAACCCTCAAATGTGGTATTTACCCTGTAAGTACAGGGAACAAGAGAGGAACAATGCTTCACTTTAATTTACAACCCTCAAATGTGGTATTTACCCTGTAAGTACAGGGAACAAGGAGGGAACAAATACTGTATTCACCCTTTAACTACAGGGAACAAAGAGGGAAGAAGCTGAACTTTACCACACTAGTGTATACGTGAACACTAAGAACAGAGTAAACTACAGCAGCAGTTTTTATTGATTGAAGACCAAATTACTAGATTTTTCTATAAAGCATCAGTTATACATTTACTGAAATGCAACAGTTAGCCCCCCTGTGCAAACAGCAGTAAAGATGCGATCCTGTTTTAATCTACATTGAACCCTGACGGTAGGCCTATATCATGCAAAGTTATTTGTTGATAGTGAGTTATGGAGACATTGATGGCTTTGGTGAGATCGACGAGTAAACATAAGGTAAGTATTGTATGGAAATATATTTTATATTGAATTGCAGATTTAAAATGCATACAGTATACAATAAGGGTTCATAATTTTACAGGTTGTAAACCTTTTATTCATTAAACACCCCGTATAAAACCCAAGCACTGAATAAGAGTACTAATGTACTCACGCAGGTGCATGTACAGTACATTTGCAGATAGCAATAGGTTGTCACCATCCTTGCATAATTCTTCATATGTATACAATACTTGAAGAAAAGTACATCGTAAACGTAATATACTTACGCGGATCTTTGCTTGATAAATATCTTATTGTTACTCCCCTATTACGCATACATTATGGTTTGTTCTTTTGCAGTTTAAAGAAAAGTACAACGTTATTTCACAGTACTTACGCGGTACTTTTCATGCTGAATATCTGGTTGTTACCCCCTTATTACCCAAGCATTACAGTTTGTTCCCTTAAACCTAAGTAAGCGTTATTTATACTTACACTATACGTACAGAAAAGTACACCGTTATTTCACTATACTTACGCGGTAATTTTCGTGATGAACATCTGGTTGTTACCCCCTTATTACCCAAACATTACGGTTTGTTCCCTTATACCTACACATACGTTCATTATACTTACACAGTACGTACAGAAAAGTACACTGTAATTTCACTGTACTTACGCGGTACTTTGCGGGTTGTAAAAGAAAGCGTTACCAAATTCAGTTTATTGTCAATAATTGTGCCTAAATACTTAAAATGTAAGACCTGCTCTACTATTTGTCCGTTTATGTTGACTGCTTTAAAGAGTCTAGTATCTACTACTCTTGTTTGACTCCCCAGACGTTTTTTTTTTTTTTTTTTTTTCCCAATATTTAGGTGTAATGAACTGTCAAACCAATCTTTAAAACTATTAATATGTTTGAAATATAAGGAGCTATTCATTTCTTCCTGACAGGAAACCAATGCCAGATCATCAGCGTATTTTATGAGTGTGAGATTGTAGTTATTGCAATGCAGTTCATCAATATACATAGAAAATAAAATAGGTGATGATACAGATCCCTGAGGTACCCCTATATTTAATACAGAGCAGTCAGACATAACATGATTAACACAGACGCGTTGTGGTCGGTTTTCCGATCCATACAATCAACCAGCTACTTACACTTAAATTATGAAGACGTTCTATAAGAAAGTTAGGTTGAATGGTATTAAAAGCGGGTGAAAAATGTTTTAAATCTTCTTCCCGAGCAGTGCTGAAAACAACCCTCTAAAACAACCCAGTGTTTCCTATATAAGCAACCCATGTCAGATAGTGAGATGTATGCACAAGCCAAACAGATGTTATACCATTATTACATTCATAACACATAAAAAACCTCATCTAAATCTAAAGTTTTAAATATTTCAATTAAAAAATATGAAAATATTAGTAAAATAATGTTTTATCATCATTTCATATATTTACAATACAGCAATACATTTATGTAATGAGGACAAGAAACTAATTTTACCTTGTTATTATTATAATATATAAGTAATGAATAATCATCTTGCTGGCAAATGTGTTTAAATGTTCATTAAAAGAAAATTATTGAGGTTAAATATGATGACTGATTTCAACATAATAAATAATTATGTATTTAATATGTCGTCAAATACACCTTTGCTGGTCTTTATATTGCATTTTAGTGAATTTGTTCTGTAAAAGAACAAATTTGTTCTGTTAAAGATAAATAAACATAAATAAGTTTCTGTAAACTCTCCAGTATCTTTAGTAATACATTTTTTCCCAGCCTGTTAAACTGTATTATTACATTTATTTATGCATTAAGTATAATGTTTTAATGCAAATTTAATGCAAACTCGTCTCCAATGTTCATCAACCTTCTGGAACTTGCCTGTCTCTTTAAAGCAGGATTATCTGATTGGCTGTTTGCGGTTGTTACGTGACCTGGATGCGGTACTGGATTGGTTATTAGTAGAAATGCGACCAAAATGTTGCGGCTAATAATTATTCCAAATGCAGTATCATGTTTATTCTCCTAGAGGGCGCCTTATAGCAGAATGCTATTTCTTAAGACGTGTTTTAATAATAATAATAATAATAAAAATAATAATAATAATACCTTTTATTTATAGGCACCTTTCAAGAGCACTCAAAGACTCAAGTATGTCACAGGCACAATATAAAAACAAGACAGAAAAGTAATAAAACTTAGTATTAATCCAGAAAGTCATTAAAAGCAATCCTGAACAGAACGGTTTTAACCTGGGATTTAAAATATAGAGATAGAGGGAGATAGGGAGATAGAGTCTACCTGTTCACCTATTTAGGGATAGAGTCCACCTGACAAATATCTAACGGCAGGGAATTCCATAACTGTGGTGCTCTGCAGCTAAAAGCCCTGCCACCAAATGACTTCATCTTAAAATTAGGAACTGACAACAGTTCAGCCGTAGAAGCTCTCAGTGATCACCGAGGAGTGTACCAGTGAAGAAGATCAGAGAGGTAATCGGGTGCCAGGTTGTGAAGAGCTTTGTAAGTATATATATATATATATATATATATATATATATATATATATATATATATATATATATATATATATATATATATATATATATATATATATATATACATATACACACACATACATATACATATATATATATATGTATATTTTTTTTACCAGATAGGTGGAATTGCAATAATTTGGAATGAATGAAAAATGTTTTTGTAATATTAAAGCTATAATACAATTTAAAAAACTATTATAACGAATAATAATTAAAATGGTTGAGATTGCATATAAAAATCAGTTAATCGTCTTATGCAATGGTTTACATGCAAGCTACTTCTCACACCGCTTAAAACAGTTTCATGTGTCACGTGACGCATTGAGACACTTAGCCCCGCCCACTTCAGCATCCATTTTTACACTAGTTTCTGATCTACTCTTTAATTCGGTTTCTGTGATTTCGACACGCCTCCAGAGGTCATTTTGCGACGAATAAAAGAAAGAAGTGAAGAGAAGAGTTCAGTTCAGGATCGGACTGATTTACTTTACGCTTATTATACTAAATAAATCATCATGATCAACTGGAAGGTAAGACGCATGCTGAAATGAGTATAAACATACTTCATTACCATTGTATGTCAGTATCTATCTATCTATCTATCTATCTATCTA
>NC_141021.1:2150000-2172500 GCF_052040795.2 Danio rerio | reverse complement strand
TAGTTGCTGTGTTACCATAGCAACCATAAAAATCAGTACAACTGATTAATTACTATAGTTGTCATGTTACTATAGCAACTGTACAATTAGTACTACAGATTAATTACTATAGTTGTTGTGTTACCATAGCAACCGTAGAATCAGCGCAACAAACTAATTACTGTAGTTGTTGTGTTACCATAGCAACTGTAGATTCAGCACAACAGATTAATTACTATAGTTGTTGTGTTACCATAGAAACTGTAGAATCAGCACAACAAATTACTTACTGTAGTTGTTGTGTTACCATAGCAACTGTAGATTCAGCACAACAGATTAATTACTATAGTTGTTGTGTTACCATAGCAACTGTAGAATCAGCACAACAAATTACTTACTGTAGTTGCCGTGTTACCATAGCAACTGTAGAATTAGCACTACAGATTATTACTATAGTTGTTGTGTTACCATAGCAACCGTAGTATCAGTGCAACAAATCAATTGCTATCGTTGTTGAGTTACTATAGCAACTCTAGAATCACCACAACAAATACATTGCTAAAGTTATTGTGTTACCATGACAACTGTGAAAACGTTTCAACAGATTAGTTCCAGTACTCTATTATAGTATGGTTCAAACACGCTAAAGTATTTGCAGTAAATTACTGTAGTATTTTTTTCATGTTAGATGGAAAATAGGACAACATCTCCAAAGACAGTAGAGCACAACAGAGCGGTTCAGTTCACAAGAGCGCAACTGCAGACCAACGCATTCATTTTGTCCTTAAGTCACGATAAACGCTGCTCGACAACGACGTACACTTCATTTATTCATTTTCTTAGTTTGAAATCGTTCACTTTAATTCTGCTGCACTAATACAGAAACCCACCAATAGTGCTTTTATTATGGAAATGCAAACAAAACATAATAAAAGTGACCCGCCATCCTGTCCGTCAAAAATGTCAGATATATGTAAATTGATTTGGTAATATTTTACGATAAGTTCCTAGTAGTTAATGAGCTAATGCATTAAATAACGGTGAACAATACTTGTGTAATTGTGTTATTAAATGCAGTTAATAAATATGCAACTATAGGTCACATATATGGAATAATATTAACAGTAAATTATTAATGAACGAACTTACTAACGAAGATTAATCATTTGTTCATGTCATTTTGTTCACTAACAATGAGCAAAAGGATTGTCCATTGTAAGTTTACTAACTAATGGAGCCTTAAAGTTAAGTCTTTTAATTTAATTTTTAAATTATTTAATATATGTTATTAAATATACGCTTCACATTTTAAATATGGCCAACAGCTTACAGTAATGATTGTACACCAATTATTAATCTCACAAAAATGCATTGTGAATTAAGTGCATTTTAAAATAATCTATAGAAATTTACAGTGAGATTGTTTAGATCCAATCAATTCGAGGGTATCCTCAATATTTTGATTTAATTTAACAGAGCCAGTGATTTATAGTCAATATTTATGTTGTATATAAACACAAAGCCAATTGTTTATTTCATTTTATACAGCCAATGGTTTAGATTTAATATTTTATTTGAATAATTCAGGTTCCAATTTTCACTGATCTGTTTTGGAGTGATGGGGATTTAATAAATAAATAAAAAGGAGTCAATCCCAGTTGCGCTCGAAATACAAACACAAGTACTTCATGTTGTTGTCATGTACCACATTATAAGGCTCTATTATTTTTAAAGTGCATAATACTTGGAGAGCTCGTCAAGAACTTCAGCGACAATAATAATGACATTTCAAGACTGTACGAGTGCTTAACTGACTAAACGCAGAGACGATACATGAGAATAAAGACCATGAGTACACAACAGTGGCCCCCGAACGATACACACTTCACACACGATTAGGCATGGGACGATAATTTGGAAAAAGTCAAGGATTAAAAAACGTTAACATTTTCCGTTATACCGATGTTTTTTTTAAGGTGTTCATTATGACTTTTATTTAGCTGTTAGGGTATCTCCAGCAGCAAATGACCATCCACATCAAAAGCTACTGGTCATGCCCATTATTCAACAAACAAATGGCTTATAAACCAACATCCATGCATGCTACGGCTCTAAACAGTGCAGTGGTTTACTTTATATCCAAAGAAAATAAAGATATCCTTTTCAAATTGTAAAGAAATCTGCGTTTTTGAAACAAATGAAGACAGCAGAAGTCTATTATTTATTTTATTGATGTAGCCCGACGTGTTTACTGCTCCAAAATGTTTCTTAAAATAAAATATAATGTGTTTAATGTGGAATAAAAGTCGTTTTTCAACCAATACATTAAAAATAAAAATACAAATTTTAATTTTCGAGCAGTAATACTGTGAAACGGTGATATTTATACCTAAGGTTATCATATCAGCCCATGCCTAGACACGATGTTTGTGCTAAACACACACACACACAAAAACACAACCGCCTTCCACAAATCAGACGCACATCTCGCAGTTTCCACTTTGCGTTATTAAAATACACAGTAGTGACGTCAAGCAAATAATGACATTCGTAAGACGAGAGAAGCTCTCGAGTCCCTGATGTTCAGAAATGAAGCGCGAGATGATGAGGACGCTCGTCTCCCTCGCTAAACTAGGAAGAGGTTTTGATGCTCACCGTCGTCCCCTAGTGGTGAGGATGACAAACTGCATGACCGCATGTTTCCTAGTGGCTCCCCGGTTTGGGTCGCGGAGATGAACGGGTCAGGAGATGCTCACTGGTCCACCGACGGGACGAAATCTGGGCGGCGTGTCTGGATGATTTTGGGCCGAGCACGTTTTCCACCCTCGGCGTTTTCATCTTCTCCTTCTGAACTGTCGTCTTCACACACGTGCACGATCACACTGGGTGTGTTGGTGGTCCCGGAGTGGAGCTCGTACTGCTCGCCTGAGCACACACACACACACAGTCATATTAGGAACACACCGCACAAATCAATAATGGCCAACATCCAATCAAAATCCCTTTAAAGGGGACCTTTTAAAAAAAATTAGGGTGTTAAACACATTTTTACGCCAAAATTGTGTAATTAAACAGCCTGATCTCACGAGAAAATGTAAGTATTTTACATTTTGAAAGTTTAGTGGCTAATTCGTACAAGTTCAGTGGTACAAAATTGTACGATTTTAAAAAGAAGGCGTGGAGCAAATCGTACGAATTAGATCATACAAATTTATACGAATTAGCCAGTAAATCAAAAAGTTCCGAATTGCTGTGAGAATGTTGAATTATAAGCTGCTTGTAATGGTAAAAATGCCTTAATTGTATTTGTTATAGTCAGACTTGATAAAAACAGTCTGCAGAAACGCTTTGATTGGCATTCTCCCTTTGTACGAGTCATCAGAGGGGGAAAGCCCCGCCCACTAGACACCATCTCTCCCTCATTAGCATAGGATGTTCATCTTGTTTTTGAATCTGCCACTATGCTGACACACAGGCATTCGTAGCTTTGCCCTCTTTTGAAAAGAGCACAATCTCATTTAAATTTAAAGCGACAGTCACCAAAACACCACAATTAGGATCAAAGCCTAAAAGGAGCCGTTTCAGAGAGTTATAAAGCATCATTTGTATGGTATTTTAGCAAAACACACACACACACACACACACACTCTCTCTTTTAGGACATCAGAGACTTAGGGTGCTTTCACACCTACACTTTTGTTTGGGAACGTGTCTCGTTTGCCCAGTTAGCGTGGTTCGTTTGCCATATGTGAACCACCAATCGCTCTCGGATCCAGCCAAATCAATCGCTCCGAGATTGAGTGAGGTGGTCTTGGACCGATTGAAACGAACTCTGGAGCGGTTCGATTGCAGTGTGAAAGCGATCCGATTAGAGCACGGTTATATCACAGTGTTTTATGGATATGTAACAGGCTTACGGCTATATGAAGAGAGAATTATGAGTATGGCGGGAAGTTTCGGGAGTCTCCGGATGCCCGCAAATGAGTGATGATCTCCCGGTAATCTCGCGTCTCCCTCCTGATCCTCAAATAGGCATCGTCGCGCACCCTTCTCACCCCTCCCCAATGCATCTCTCAGACACGTCGCGCGCGCGCACCCTGTCAAACACCACCAAACCACCACCTCTCCTGACAGCTGAGCGGGACGCTGCAAAATAAACCCTGACACTCTGACCAATGTGAGGAGAGTTTACTCGCACGTGACTTGTTTTAACTCTTTTGGTCCGTTTAGAAACTTTGCAGTGTGAAAGCGAACCGCTCCAAGAGCAAAGAGCAACAATGTAACATTTGTAATCTCTGTTTCGGAACAACTGAATCCATTCACAGGTGTGAAAGCAGCCTTATTTTACATCTTGTAAAAAGGGGCATATTAGGTCCCCTTCAAAGTGACCATGAAATCAAAATGTACTCTTGTTTTTATATGTATATAGTCGTTTAAACGACATCTCTGTGCACTTCATTATTTTGTAAAAATTAATTTGGCCTCATAAACTTTACTCCAATACCTTCCCTCCTCGTTTGAAATGACTTTTCATCATTTACATTTTACATTTACATTTAGTCATTTAGCAGACGCTTTTATCCAAAGCGACTTACAAATGAGGACAAGGAAGCAATTTACACAACTATAAGAGCAACAATGAAGAAGTGCTGTAAGCAAGTTTCAGGTCTGTAAAGTCTAAGAAGGGAAGTATTAGTAGTATTAGTTTTTTTTTTTTTTTTTTTGTGTACAGTTAGTGTGATATTCAGAGAGGCAATTACAGATTAGGAAGTGTAGTGGAGACTAAATAGTTGAGTTTTTAGTCGTTTCTTGAAAGTAGCGAGTGACTCTGCTGTTCTGATGCAGTTAGGGAGTTCATTCCACCAACTGGGCAGATTGAGCGTGAGCGTGAGCGAAAGTGATTTCTTCCCCCTTCCCATCAGCTCCTGGTCACATGGAGTTCCTTTAGGGCGGGACTATTGGTGTTTTAGGGCGGGGCTATCTGCATTTCTGCTCTGAATTGGTCCATTCCTCAATCTTTCTTTATTTTGTTAGCAACAGCCAGTTTCAAGTCAGTTCCCAAAGAATGAAATCATGGATCGCCCTACATATTTTACTCATTTCAGGACTGATTGAAGTGGATCTACATCATGAAAGTGGAAAAAAAGGACAATCTTTACTTCTGTTTTATGGCGACTGTCGGGGAAATATTTGCATTTCGTAAATTATTTTGATTAATTTAAAGGTGGATTAGCGAGGCAGTGGCGCAGTAGGTAGTGCTGTCGCCTCACAGCAAGAAGGTCGCTGGGTCGAACCTCAGCTCAGTTGGCGTTTCTGTGTGGAGTTTGCATGTTCTCCCTGCCTTCGCGTGGGTTTCCTCCGGGTGCTCCGGTTTCCCCCACAGTCCAAAGACATGCGGTACAGGTGAATTGGGTAGGCTAAATTGTCCGTAGTGTATGAGTGTGTGTGTGGATGTTTCCCAGAGATGGGTTGCGGCTGGAAGGGCATCCGCTGCGTAAAAACTTGCTGGATAAGTTGACGGTTCATTCCGCTGTGGCGACCACGGATTAATAAAGAGACTAAGCCGACAAGAAAATGAATGAATGAATAAAGGTGGATTAGGTGACTGTCTTTAGAAACGTTTTTGTTTTTGTTTTGCTGGTTGAAAATCTCTCACATCCTGATAGCTATTCTGAATAAAATAAAAATAATACTATTAAAAAATATCTTACTGACCCCAAATCTTAAACTGGCATTGTATATGATGCATACATTTGATATAGAGTTGAAGTCAAAATTATTAGCTCTCTTGTGTGTGTGTTTTTTTAATTTCCCAATATAATGTTTAACAGAGCAAGGAATTTTCCACATTATACATATCACTTTACCCAATTAACCCAGTTAAGCCTTTAAATGTCACTTTAAGAGAATCAGAATCAGGTTTATTGCCAAGTGTACTTCACACACACAAGGAATTTGTTTTGGCAACAGAAGCTTCCAGTGTACATGAAGTGACAACACAGAATAAATATGGAAAAAAGACGATAAACATTAAACAGAGATGCAGTTAGTCAAGAAATCAGGATGTTGGGTTGTACAGTATGTACAGATTTGCTATAAATATACAGGTTATATGATGCTGTCTACAATTGCGAATGGAGAAAGTATTGCAGTGTATATTGATATAAGGTGCTGTGTACAAGTGTGTATGAGAAAGTATTGCACATGTTTATTGCACAGTTGGAGGATAGTTAACTGTTCATGAGGTAGATGGCCTGAGGAAAGAAACTTTTTCCTGTGTCTGGCTGTTTTTGTGCTTGGTGCTCCGAAGCACCGACCAGACGGTAACAGTTCGAGCAGCTAGTGTGCTGGGTGCGAGGCATCCAGAGTGATTTTGCGAGCCCTTTTACTCACTCAGGAAGAGTACAGTTCTCGATATGTAGGAAGGGTAGTGCCAGTGATACGTTCAGCAGTCCGGTCTATTCGCGGTAGTCTATGGAGGACGGTTTTGGCAGCTGAGCCGAACCAGACGGTGATTGAAGTGATTTAGGCTGAATACAAGTATCTTGAAGAATATCTAGGATGTTTCTCAATTCCAAGAACGCAGAGAACGGACTTGTGTTCTTATGGAGAGCGCTCTTGCCAGGTGTCCTCGGAAGAACAAACTCAGGAGACCGCGAGGGCAGAGAACGCGTCCTTTGAGAAATGAGATGCTGCGTTCTTCCTGATGGTCACGTGACCTTCGCGCATTTTAAATGGAAATTATTTAAACATTACAGGATTCATACAGCGATTTATTGTTTTTCCCCTCTACAAAATATATACTTTGCATAAAAACATTATAAGTATACTCTGCACAATATAAATAAAACACATTTTAATACGAATTTCAGCAAACAAACACCCTTAATGTGTTTATTCCTTTATTAAGATGTTCATGGTGATGTTTACTTTCACCGTTTCATTTAGGGAAACTCCTGAGGTAAATAATTTAATTTAAATCTCTGAACTTTAATAATAAATCTAAATAAAATGCTGCGCTTCCCACCTCCAGTCGCAATAACTTCTGGGACTTCCAGAGCGAGTTCAGCGCTCAAGTCTGCATCGGTGCATCCTCTATATCAAGATCACATCCGGGAAGTTTCACGCGTCCTCCGTACTTGCGGTCTTGAGTATTTTTTTTTATTTATTTTTTTTTATTGAACAACAAATATACAATTTAAACATGACATCCAAAAAATACAAAAGTAACTAATAATATAAATTAAAATAAATTACATAAATTAAACCAATAAAAAGACAATTCAACATTGAGGTCTTTACAATGATAATATTTTAACTTAACCAATTAACAGCAAGAGTACTAATCAATTAACTTCAGCTCCTTTGCCACAGTAATTGCCTCAGTTTCGGCCCTTGCTTTGACTCGGGAGGCGTGTCCAAACGCCAGGTAACCACTATATAGTGAGCACGCTAGCTTAGTCGGCAGGAGAAGCACTTTAGCATCGAGACCAGCAGCCTGTAAGTACATTTAAGACTTGTTTCAGTTGTTGTGTATGGTTTGAGGACTTGTTTTCAGCTGTTTGTGTAAAGTTGTAGGACATTTAAACTTGCTTTCAGTTGTGTATAATACTACAAGTGTTTAGCCACTGTTTCCTTGGTTACTATAAGATATATATGCGTTCTGTGAATGAACGTCGCCTCGTGGTTCCATCCCAAAGAGGGAAGAACTCACTTTCGCGAACGCTCACGCTCAATCTGCCCAGTTGGTGGAATGAACTCCCTAACTGCATCAGAACGGCAGAGTCACTCGCTACTTTCAAGAAACGACTAAAAACTCAACTATTTAGTCTCCACTTCCCTTCCTAATCTGCAATTGCCTCTCTGAATATCACACTAACTGTACTAAAAAAAAAAAAATACTAATACTACTAATACTTCCCTTCTTAGACTTTACAGACCTGAAACTTGCCTACAGCACTTATTCATTGTTGCTCTTAGTTGTGTAAATTGCTTCCTTGTCCTCATTTGTAAGTCACTTTGGATAAAAGCGTCTGCTAAATGACTAAATGTAAATGTAAATGTAATTGTATTTATACATTTTCCGCTCTTAATATATTGGAGCGATTCTATATGCAAATGGAAGTCTGCAATAGCAACCTTTAAACAAGGTTTAGAGTTATTTAACTTGCATTTATGAACATGAAATTTGCCGAACAAAATTAAAAGATTCAATAAAAATTCCACAGATAAATTGTTTGAAACAAAACAAAAAATAACGTCTTTGGGGGTCAAATTGCAACTAAAACCTGATTTTTTTTTTGACATACAATGACAGATCTTCCCAAATTTTTTTTGAATATTCACAATCATAAAAAAGATGAATCAACGTCTCTGGATGATGCGGTCTTGAGTATTGAAACTGAACTTAGGCAGCTGATGATGACGTTGCACGAGAACACGAGGACGCAAGACCGCTGAAGAACGCATATTGAGAAACAGCCCTAGTCTAATATTATTTACTGTCATCATGGCAAAGATAACAGAAATCAGTTATTAGAAATGAGTTATTAAAACTATTGTGTTTAGAAATGTGCTGAGAAAATCTGTTAAACAGAAATTGGGGAATACAATATAGAAGAATTGAAATTTAACAGGAGGGCTAATAATTCTGGCTGTACATTAACAGTGCAGCACAATGAAGTGTTTTCAGTCTCAGAGTACATACGGAAATGAGGTAAATGGGTTATACCTGGTCCTAGTTTGGACACGGCACACAACAGGTCATAGTTGATGACGGGCATTGCGTCCTGCGACTGCGCCCAGCCAACAGGGGGCGACGCTGGAGGAGAAATCAGGAACTGCTTCTCTGGTTTAGGAGG
The DNA here is from genome assembly GCF_052040795.2 of Danio rerio. Taxonomy (NCBI): domain Eukaryota; kingdom Metazoa; phylum Chordata; class Actinopteri; order Cypriniformes; family Danionidae; genus Danio; species Danio rerio. The sequence continues at coordinate 2,163,660 of NC_141021.1, read as the reverse complement.
CTCAAGACGAGGACTGCCGATATGTACAGACTACACAGAGAAATGGAGGAAACAAAGCAGTCAGATGCATTTATTTATATCGCATTAATGCTGTAATCGTCTGTTTGAGCTACAGGAATCCACAATATTATAATACAAGACCTAAAATAAGTCTCTGATGTCGCAAGAGTGTGTGTGTGTGTGTGAAAGTTTCAGCTCAAAATACCACACAAATGTTTTATAACTCTCTGAAGCTGACCCTTTTAGGCTTTGATTCAAATTGTGGAGTTTTAGTGACTGTCGCTTGATAGACTGTCGGACAGACGGCTGCCTCTCATTTAGGGCTGCTGTTTATGCTAATGAGGGAGAGATGGGCACTAGTGGGCGGGGCTTTCCCCTTCTGCTGACACGTGTTTCTGCAGACTGTTTTGATCAAGTCTGATTATAAACAATACAATTAATTGATCTTTACCATTCAAGGCTGGATATATTCACAAAGTTTTACCACAAAACCCCCTTTAATAGTGATTATTGCATAATAGGTCTCCTGTAACTAAACAAAAATCCATGCAAAACACTGAAGCACCTCATATTATACTTATATACAATATGGTGATAAAATAATGTGATTACATTAGCGTTAATTTTGTGTACCTGAGCGAAATACAGGCGCATCTCCTTTCCATTGAAGTCACTTTTATGCAGCTTGACTCGAGCCTCAGCCGCCGCCAGCGCATCCGTGAAGTTGATCCGAACTCGTCTGAAGCTTTTGAAGAACTGGAATGATGTGCCAGGATCAAACGCACGAAACAAAGCCTCAAACTGCTCCTGATGATGAAAAACAAGACAGAACGGTCATATAACAAGATGCAGATGAAACTAGACAATCAGACTGTCACTCACAGGAGAATAACAGAAAATAACGCAATTTCCTTCATGACTGCGAACATCAGGTATGAGCGGACAACAGAAACTACACTCCAAAAAGAATGACATCTGCTGTGTGTCAAACTACTTCTTGAAAATGAGCTGAAACCAGTTTTTTTGGGACAACTTAATTGTTTATGTTCAATCCACTTGAATTTGTAATGATGTACAAGTTAACTTAATTTTTTAATGTTGTCCCAACACAAATTTAAAGCATTTTCTTGCAATGTACAGGCCTCAATCGTGAAAAGTCATTTATAAAATAATTCTTGCATATATAGTGAAGCCTAAAGTTATTAATAGAGTTGAAGTCAGAATTATTATTATTATTATATTAGATTTTTTTTCTTTTTTAAATATTTGCCAAATGATGTTTAACAGGGCAAGGAAATTTTCACAGTATGTCTGATAATATTTTTTCTTCTGGAGAAAGTCTTATTTGATTTATTTTTGCTAGAATAAAAGCAGTTTTAAATTTTTTAAACACCATTTTAATGTCAATATTATTAGCCCCTTTAAGCTATATTTTTTTCAATACTGTCAATTTTCTAAATACTTTCAATTTTTCAATATCTGTCTAACTTACTGTAATTGTTTATGTTCAATCCACTTGAATTTGTAAAAATGTACAAGTTAACTTAATTTTTTAATGTTGTCCCAACACAAATTAAAGCATTTTCTTACAATGTACAGGCATCAATCGTGAAAAGTCATTTATAAAATAATTCTTGCATATATAGTGAAGCCTAAAGTTATTAATAGAGTTGAAGTCAGAATTATTATTATTATTATATTAGATTTTTTTTCTTTTTTAAATATTTGCCAAAGGATGTTTAACAGAGCAAGGAAATTTTCACAGTGTGTCTGATAATATTTTTTCTTCTGGAGAAAGTCTTATTTGATTTATTTTTGCTAGAATAAAAGCAGTTTCAAATTTTTTAAACACCATTTTAATGTCAATATTATTAGCCCCTTTAAGCTATATTTTTTTCAATACTGTCAATTTTCTCAATACTTTCAATTTTTCAATATCAGTCTAACTTAATTGTTTATGTTCAATCCACTTGAATTTGTAATGATGTACAAGTTAACTTAATTTTTTAATGTTGTCCCAACACAAATTAAAGCATTTTCTTACAATGTACAGGCCTCAATCGTGAAAAGTCATTTATAAAATAATTATTGCATATATAGTGAAGCATGAAGTTATTCATACAGTTGAAGTCACAATTATTATTTATATTATTAATATATTAGATTTTTTTCTTTATAAATATTTCCTAAAGGATGTTTAACAGAGCTAGGAAATTTTCACAGTGTGTCTGATAATATTTTTTTCTTCTGGAGAAAGTCTTATTTGTTTTATTTCGGCTTGAAAAAAAGCAGTTTTTAGTTTTTTTTAAAAAACATTTAAGGTCAATATTATTAGCCCCGTTAAGCTATATTTTTTTTAATAGTCTACAGAACAAACCATCATTATACAATAACTTGCCTAATTACCCTAACCTGCCTAGTTAACCTAATTAACCTAGTTAAACCTTTAAATGTCACTTTAAGCTGTATAGAAGTGTCTTGAAGGATATCTAGTCTTATATTATTTACTGTCATCATGACAAAGAAAAAATAAATCAGTTATTAGAAAATGAGTTATGAAAACTATTATGATTAGAAATGTGTTGAAAAAATCTTATTTTGTTAAACAAAAATTGTGGAAAAAATAAACAATTTTAACAATTCAGGGGGCTAATAATTCTGACTTCAACTGTATAGTGAAGCCCAAAATAATTCATGCTCAGGCAAATTTTCACTTTTTAAAGTTTTTTTTCCTGAAGTTTTTGTTCAAATGTAAATAAAAGCTGATATTTTTTTCACACAACAATGCCTTTTGTATATTGTCTTTTTTATCTTTTTGGGAGAAGCTGATGTAATTTCCAGTCCAAAAAAAAAAAAAAAACCTTGCTGGTCAAATAAAAGTAACTTTAAGTAGGAATATGTCAGAGATGTATGAATAATTTTGTGATTGACTATATACAGTAGGGAAAATGACTGAAGAAATCCATATATGCAATGAAAATAAAATGAAAAGATGCAGGGGGAAAGTATTAAACACATGAAGAAAGAGAGTTGTAGTTCGGCAGGGAAAGCCCAGACAGCAGCTGAAATGTCTCAGTAGTTCTTCAGCAAGCCTCTGCCCTTCCTCAGTGTAAATGGACGTCAGCTGCTTCAGTCCAACATCTACATTAGCAGGAGGATGAAGATGGACATTCAGCAGGACAATGATCCAAAACACAGCCAAGGAGACTCTGTTGAACATTTTCCAGATTCACTTTATTTTGTTTTATTCATATAATATTATTATTAATCTTTTTTTATTTGATTTATTTAAGTTAATTATTCATTGTGTTCATTTGTCTTAGTGATAAGTAGGTTTGTGGTTAAAAAAAAGAAAAACTAAATGAAAATACCTTTGTTACTGAATCCCTGCAACGTGTTGAACTTTATTTTCTCAAAAACACAATAAAAAGTAATTTATCCCTGTGAATTTATCTCAGCATCATTACTTCAGTAACCCAATGTTCATTCAATATATATATATATATATATATATATATATATATATATATATATATATATATATATATATATATATATATATAAAATGTATATATATATATATATATATATATATATATATATATATATATATGTGTGTGTGTGTGTGTGTGTGTGTATATATGTATATATATATATATATATATACATATATACATACATACATACATATATATATACACACACAATACATAACCCACAGTCCTTCAATATATATATATATATATATATATATATATATATATATATATATATATATATATATATATATATACATACATATATATATATATATATATATATATTTATATATATACACACACACACACACACACACACACACACACACACACACACACACACACTATACATATAAATTAATTTGATGAATAAAAAACATTTCTGATTATTATCAATTTTAAAAACAATTATCCTGTTTAACATCTTAGTGGAATTTTATTTTACTACTAAACAATTACATTTTATTTGAGTTGAATTTAAAGGTATGTAAATTATTAGGCATTTAAAATCAATTATATTGACTTCACTGTCAATTCCACTCAACGTTACGCCTCCGTGCAGAATAAAAGTATTAAAAACAAACCTCAAATTAATAAACATCCACCGAGACTCTCCATTTTAAGCATCTAATCCTTTTGTTGACACCAGAAAAAAAAGGAGAGTAGGAAAAAGAGACATCATTGAAGATCAACAGATTAACATAACCAGCTTAGTTTACCACAGTATGCATCCCAAGTAAAGAACAATCCAAATCTTTAAGCTCACGGGAGATCACATTCACAAACAAAACAATCACTAATCTGAAGCCAAATCAACCTGAAATAAAACACGATCGAACACATTCAAAGTCTTACCCGAATGTGTGTGCGCGTGAATATCTCATAGTCCACCACTGTGGCCACCAGACAGGAATTACTGCACTTTGTAGTCTTGAGATGCATGATGGAGTTTTCTGATTATTATTTACACAGATTTACTCTACGGTTATTTGTGATGGAAAGTAAGCATGTAGATCTGCTCTTCAACACGTGCAGCAGAAGTTTCTAGCCGGCGCTCAGCAGTGCAGAGAGGTCACGGCTTTACACACCGCTTTATCTGCTGCTGATTATAGTATAGCACCGCCCTCTCTCTCTCTCTCTCTCTCTCTCTCTCTCTCTCTCTCTCTCTCAGCTCCTCCCTTCATACAGTTGAAGTCAGAATTGTTCGCCCTCCTGTTCCTTTCTTTGTCAAATATTTCCCAAATAATGTTGAACTGATTCAGGAATTTTTCACAGTATGTCTGATAATATTTTTTCTTCTGGAGAAAGTCTTATTTGTTTTATTTCGGCTAGCATAAAAGCAGGTTTTAATAGTTTTAAACTCATTTTAAGGTCAATATTATTAGCCCCTTTAAGCTATATGTTTTGGATTGTCTCCAGAACAAACCACTGTTATACAATGACTTGCCTGATCACCCTAACTTTACCCTAATTAAAATAGTTATTTATTCATTTATTTATTTGACATGGCCATCACAATTACACTGGACAACCAAATGCTTTTTTTTAAAGTGTTTTAGCAAACTTGCTAATTATAAATAATTATATATTAAATATATATTAAATAATTATAAATAACACCTGTCCACAGGAGGCTTAAAAATTGACAAAATGGAACTATAATAAAAACATAAAAATTATTTACATAAAATTACTGCAGGCAAAACCAATGGCAACATGATCCAACCAACTAACAGTAGACTTTTTGTGCAAACACTGCTGTTTTGTTTTTGTTATTTATATTATACTTTCTGATTTTAAGCTAACCGGTGAATCATTCAAAATTAAATTATTAAATTAAATTAAATTAAATGTAGATCTGCTATTGTAGATGTAGATCTGAAAATTTAATTAAATTATAAAATTATTAAAATAGTTAAGCCTTTAAATGTCATTAGGCTGTATAGAAGTGTCTTAAAAGAATATCTAGTCAAATATTATGTGCTGCCATCATGGCAATAAGCTATTAAAACTATTATGTGTAGAAATTTAGGAGAAATATAGAGGAGGGCTAATAATTCTGACTTCAACATGCATGTCTTAATTCAACTCCATTCAAAATGGCTATTATTGGCATGAGTGTGAATAATAATAGAATATTGCCAAAGCTTAAAATATCTTGACAAATATAAAAATATAATAACAATATATTTGTTTTAAACAATATAAAATAAATATCATGATTTAAACATAAAGCAACAAATAAGAAAATGAACATTTAAGCCAGGGGTGTCCAAACTCAGTCCTGGAGGGCCGGTGTCCTGCTGAGTTTAGGTCCAACTTCCTTCAACACACCTGCCTGTAAGTGGCTGTGTTCGAAACCGCATACTCAATGAGCAGGTCCTCAACTTCAAAAAGTACTTACTTAAGAAGGACTAAAAGAGTAGGCAATCAACAGCCAAATCTCGTTAAGTATGAATAGGATCGAACTTCATCCGCTGTGTTTTCGTTATCATGTGACTGACAATAGAAGCGCAACAACTTTAAAGAAATTGCAGGTTTATTCATTCATTCATTTTCTTGTCGGCTTAGTCCCTTTATTAATCCGGGGTTGCCACAGCGGAATGAACCGCCAACTTCTCTCCTGCAGTCATACCAACACTGACTCACATAATTAACACATCTCTTGACTCTGGTTTATTCCCCACTACATTTAAGCAGGCTAGGGTAACCCCACTGCTAAAGAAACCCAACCTGGACCATACGCTACTTGAAAACTACAGACCAGTATCCCTGCTTCCATTCATGGCCAAGATTCTGGAGAAAGTAGTGTTCAATCAAGTCCTGGACTTTCTTACTCAAAACAATCTCATGGACAACAAGCAATCCGGCTTTAAGAAAGGCCACTCAACTGAGACTGCCCTGCTCTCGGTCGTGGAGGATCTCAGACTGGCTAAAGCAGACTCTAAATCATCAGTCCTCATTTTGCTGGACTTGTCAGCTGCTTTTGACACTGTCAACCACCAGATCCTGCTATCTACGCTTGAGTCACTGGGCGTTGCGGGCACTGTTATACAATGGTTCAGATCTTACCTCTCTGACAGGTCATTCAGGGTGTCTTGGAGGGGAGAGGTGTCCAACCTACAGCATCTAAACACTGGGGTACCTCAAGGCTCTGTTCTTGGGCCACTTCTCTTCTCCATCTACACATCATCTCTAGGACCAGTCATCCAGAGACATGGATTCTCCTACCACTGCTATGCTGATGATACCCAGCTATACCTCTCTTTTCATCCTGATGATCCCTCGGTTCCAGCTCGTATCTCAGCCTGCCTGTTGGATATTTCACACTGGATGAAAGATCATCATCTTCAGCTGAACCTCGCAAAAACGGAAATGCTTGTAGTTTCTGCCAACCCGACTCTACACCATAACTTTTCAATCCAGATGGATGGGGCAACCATTACTGCATCCAAAATGGTGAAAAGCCTTGGAGTAACGATTGATGACCAACTAAACTTCTCTGACCACATTTCTAGAACTGCTCGATCGTGCAGATTTGCACTCTATAACATCAGAAAGATCCGACCCTTCTTATCTGAACATGCAGCTCAACTCCTTGTTCAAGCTCTTGTTCTCTCCAAACTGGATTACTGCAACTCTCTACTAGCTGGGCTTCCAGCTAACTCTATCAAGCCTCTTCAACTGCTCCAGAATGCAGCAGCACGAGTTGTCTTCAATGAACCTAAACGAGCACATGTCACTCCGCTGCTAGTCCGTTTGCACTGGCTGCCAGTTGCTGCTCGCATCAAATTCAAAACTCTGATGTTTGCCTACAAAGTGACTTCTGGCCTAGCACCTTCTTATCTGCTCTCACTTCTGCAGATCTATGTGCCCTCCAGAAACTTGCGTTCTGTGAATGAACGTCGCCTCGTGGTTCCATCCCAAAGAGGAAAAAAATCACTTTCGCGAACGCTCACGCTCAATCTGCCCAGTTGGTGGAATGAACTCCCTAACTGCATCAGAACAGCAGAGTCACTCGCTATTTTCAAGAAACGACTAAAAACTCAACTATTTAGTCTCCACTACACTTCCTAATCTGTAATTGCCTATTTGAATATCACACTAACTGTACAAAAAAAAAAAAAAAAAAAAAAAAATACTAACACTTCCCTTCTTAGACTTTACAGACCTGAAACTTGCCTTTAGTACTTATTCATTGTTGCTCTTAGTGGTGTAAATTGCTTCCTTGTCCTCATTTGTAAGTCGCTTTGGATAAAAGCGTCTGCTAAATGACTAAATGTAAATGTAAATGTAAACTTATCCAGCACGTTTTTACGCAGCAGATGCCCTTCCAGCCGCAACCCATGTCTGGGAAACATCCACACACACACACTCATACACTACGGACAATTTAGCCTACCCAATTCACCTGTACCGCATGTGCTTGGACTTTGGTGGAAACCGGAGCACCCAGAGGAAACCCACGCGAACGCAGGGAGAACATGCAAACTCCACACAGAAACGCCAACTGAGCCGAGGATCGAACCAGTGACCTTCTTGCTATGAGGCGACAGCACTACCTATTGTGCAACTGCGTTGCCATAATTATAACAATCCTATAATAATAATATAAATAAGATAACAGGGACAGAAGCACCTCGCATCAGTAACGTGACAAATCTACCTAATAGTTTTCAACGTCTTTTTCTTATATATATATATATATATATCGTTCAGATGCAAAAACCTTGAGCCATCTGAAATTTCCTTCTGAAAAGAGCATTTTCCATACCTAATAGTAGAGAAGTACGCGGTTTCGAACGCAGCCTCTGTCTAGTACAGGGGGACGGTGGAGGGCCGGTGTATGGAGAGTTTAGCTCCAACCCCAATCAAACCCACCTGAACCAGATAATCAAGCTCTAACTAGATTTACTAGAAACTTACAGGCAGGTGTGTTGAAGAAATGTGGAGCTAAACTCAGCAGGACACCAATTTGGACACCCCTGATTTACAGTAAACCATAAAACCAAGTGAAACCATAATGTTTAAAAACACACACACACACACAGACACACTAAAAGTCACTGTGGTAAGACAGTCGGGAAACAGTAATAGACATTATGCAGTAATGCACAGTAATGCAGTACAGTACACACATCACACACACACACACACACATAATGGAGAAGAGTATCTCTCTTTCACTCTCTCTCTTTACCGTCAGCTCGTCCCTTCATCTCTCTCTGTCTATGTGTGTGTGTCTATTGTTATTTTCTGTGCAATTTATACAGAAATCCAAATAATCCTAAAGGGTTCACATAATTTTTCCTGCTATCTATGAACGGAAAGGTGGCTCAGTGGTTTGCTAGATCATTTCTGTGTGGAGTTTGCATGTTCTCCCTGTGTTGACAAGGGTTTCCTCCGGGTGCTCCGCTTTCCCCCTACAATCCAAATACATGCACTATAGGGGAATTGATGAACTAAATTGGCTGTAGTGTATGGGTTTGTGTGTGTGTGTGTGTGTGTGTGTGTGTGTGTGTGTGTGTGTGTGTGTGTGTGTGTGTGTGTGTGTGTGTGTGTGTGTGAATTAGTGTGCATGGGTATTGCCCAGTGCTGGGTTGCAGCTGCAGCTGTGTAAAACATATGCTGGAATAGTTGGCGGTTCATTCCGCTCTGCAGTGCACCCTGATGAATAAAGGGACCAAGCCAAAGGAAACTAAATGAATGAATGAATATATATAGTTGCAATCAGAATTATTAGCCCCACTGATTTATTAGCCCCCCAGTGAGAGATTTTTTTCAACACATTTCTAATCATAATAGTTTCAATAACTCATTTCTAATAGCTGATTTATTTAATCTTTGCCATGATGACAGTAAATAATATTAGACTAGATATTCTTCAAGACACTTCTATACAGCTTAAAGTGACATTTAAAGGGTTAACTAGGGTAATTAGGTTAACTAGGCAGGTTAGGGTAATTAGGCAAGTTATTGTATACGATGGTTTGTTTTGTAGATTAGTGAAAAAAAATATCACTTAAAGGGGCGAATAATATTGACCTTAAAATGGTGCTTAAAAAATTAAAAACTGCTTTTATTCTAGCCAAAATAAAACAAATAAGACTTTCTCCAGAAGAAAAAATATTATCAGACACACTGTGAAAATTTCCTTACTCTGTTAAACATCATTTAGGAATTATTTTAAAAAAAAATCAACGAGGGTTTAATAATTGTTAATGCAACTGTGTATATATATATATATATATATATATATATATATATATATATATATATACACACACACACACACACACACACACACACACACACACACACACACACACACACACACACAGACACACATATATACTCAATGTTCTTAATGTTCTCTTTCTCTCTCTCTCTCTCTCTTCACTGCTGACTAACACTGATGAGGATCGGTAAACTTCCGTGTCCATCACTCCTGTATTTTCTCCTCTCGCTTCAGCAGGTTTCCATGTTGGCAATCAATCCAACATCTCTGACTTTTCCATCCCGCAGCCTGCATTTATTCAGAAACAAACCCAGAAGCATTTGTTTTCTCTAACATCAATTCCAGCTAAAAAGAGCAAGACTGAAACGGGCACCACAACGACAATAACCAACAACTCTCACAGAGTCTGTATCGTTTAATGCTGAAATATATATATATGTATATGTGTGTGTGTGTGTGTGTGTGTGTGTATTTACCCAAATCATCTTGCACTAGTATTCTTTATTAGTATTATTAATTATTATTATTATTATTAGGGTTAAAATTTACTGTAATGAGGAAAAAATAATAATTATTTTTTTTTTACAAAAATCAAGGACCTTGTAAACCTTGTTTTTATTAGCATTATTTATTATTATTATTATTATTATTATTACCATTACATTAAATTCAAGCTGTTAATTACAATATTTTTCTTAAGTGCATTATTTTGGGCTATATATTTTGGGATATATATATATATATATATATATATATATATATATATATATATATATATATATATATATATATATATATATATATATATATATATATATATATATATATATATATATATATATATATATACATATATACATATATACATATATAATATAATACTGACATTATAATGCATAAAAAATGGACTGAATTATTTACCCAAATCATGCACTTTGTATTTTTTATAGCAGTATTATTAAATATTGTTAGTTTTTTCTAACATTTTACAGTCATGCTGTAAATTACAATCTTTTTCTTAAATGATTTTTTGATTTGCTGTGAAATACTGATATTAAATGTAGCAATTATTTAGATTTTATTTAGCAGTTATTTATTCTCTTTGTTTTATTCAATGATATATGATTGATTCATTAATTAATATTTATATAGCATATATTTGCTTAATTTTTTAAAATATTTATTTTTGGGATGTTTATTGGATAATTTCAAATAAATTATTTTGAAAACATAATTCTGAACATATATGGGAACACCTCTGCAATCAATGCGAGCTAACTAAAAGCTTGTGGTCAAATGTTTTAAAATACAGATTATGAACTTATCAATAAGTTCCTGTGAGATAGCGCTGTATTTCTGACAGCATTCATTTTAAAACACACTATACCCTATACAAAAATTTATATAATCAGAAAGTCACAACAACATATCTTTTATGTTACTTTAACTTGTTTTAGTATGCTAATCTGGTTTCAGCTTTACTTTTTAAGTTGCACAAATTACAACTTGACATTTTTAGTCATTTTATTTGAGTTGAAATGACTTACAAAGTTAATTTGATTCCGCTTAAAAATTTTATTTGTGAAAAAAAGTGGAATCTACTCTCTAGTCACTATTAAACAGTAAAATAAAATGTGTGAAATACCACAGCCATATCACCCTGCAGCCCAAGACCAGCTACTTACAGTACTAAAGCTAAGCAGGGCTGAGCCTGGTCAGTACCTGGAAGGGAGACCAGAGGGGAAAACTAGGTCGTAGTTGGCAGTGGTGTTAGTGAGGCCAGCAGGGGGCGCTCAACCTGTGCGTGAGTCCTAACGCCCCAATATAGTGAATCACATCTTTCGGATGAGACGTTAAACTGAGGCCCTGACTCTCTGTGGTAATTAAAAACCCGGTGTCTAATCATCCTATACCTGCTAACACTCCTGTTTCTTCTGGAAGACTCCCGTATGTCAGACTCATCTCCCGCCACCCTCCTGTTGTGTTATTTCTCCCGGTAAACTCTCGTAATTTCACCACCTACAAACCCCCCACCCCACCCCCAATGCCCTAATGCTTTATGGTACATTTTATAACACTCCCGATTGCCCACTTTGGTATAGCACCCGATCACAACATAACTCAGACACCTTACCCCCAACACCTAGACACCCCCCCCCGTTCCCCCTCTCCCTGGTGAGTGCACTGGTGTCATTGTCCTATGGCTGAAGGTGAACTGTTGAACAAGTGTGTGTGCAAATGTGAGAGTGTATGGGTGTTTCCCAGTACTGGAAGGGCATCCACTGCCTAAAACATATGCTGGATAAGTTGGCGGTTCATTCCGCGGTGGTGATCATTGATTTATAAAGAGACTAAGCTTAAAAGAAAATGAATGAAATTGGCCATAGTGTATGAGTGTGTGTAAATGTTAGAGTGTATGGGTGTTTCCCAGTGATGGGAAAGGGCATCCGCTGTGTAAAACCTATACTGGATAAGTTGGCGGTTCATTCCGCGGTGGTGACCATTGATCTATAAAGGGACTAAGCTTAAAAGAAAATGAATGAAATTGGCCATAGTGTATGAGCGTGTGTAAATGTGAGAGTGTATGGGTGTTTCCCAGTGGTGGGAAAGGGCATCCGCTGTGTAAAACCTATACTGGATAAGTTGGCGGTTCATTCCGCGGTGGTGACCATTGATTTATAAAGAAACTAAGCTAAAAAGAAAATGAATGAAATTGGCCTTAGTGTATGAGTGTGTGTAAATGTGAGAGTGTATGGGTGTTTCCCAGTGGTGGGAAAGAGCATCCGCTGTGTAAAACCTATGCTGGATAAGTTGGCGGTTCATTCCGCGGTGGTGACCATTGATTTATAAAGAAACTAAGCTAAAAAGAAAATGAATGAAACTGGCCATAGTGTATGAGTGTGTGTAAATGTGAGAGTGTATGGGTGTTTCCCAGTGGTGAGAAAGAGCATCCGCTGTGTAAAACCTATGCTAAAATAGTTGGTGGTTCATTCCAATGTGGCGAGCCCTTATAAATCTAAGATTTAGCCTAAGGAAAATAAATGAATGCATGTGTGACTGCTGCATTTTGACTGGTGGGCACTTTTGAACTTCGTTGTACACGCAATTTATACAAAGACAATCAAACTAACTAACTGTAACGAATAATTCTGACTGCATGTGTGTGAATAAACCTGACATTTTACATTTTATTAGAGGAGGACACTAAATTGAGCCTCTCTGTCTTTGACCCACATGCTCAGAGTGTTTATTGGGAAAGGACGATGCATTTCTGACTCAATGGAAAAATGGAAATATGAAACCGAATAAGCGGATGGAAAAAATGCAAAGGGAAGCAGGGACAGTGGATGTGTGTTATGCAAAGGCCAGTGGAGGTGAGACTCTGCTTTACGGGACACTTGTGCTGAAATGTAGCCAGCGGGACACATAAGCCTCAGATCATATTAATATCCACAGCACAAAAGAGCATGCTGATGATGATGATGATGATGATGTAACCGATGAGTGATTTACATATTATTTACTGTAGACACGCCCATATATGGACACTCGCATACGTCAGTGCTTTAAATAACACATTATGGTATATTTAGGGTGTACTTTACACGGTGCTGGGTTGTTGTAAAGCAGTGATGGGTCAAATATGAACAAACACAACCATCAGGTTAAAGTTTAAAATTTAATTTGAAAAAATTAACCCAATGTTGGGTTACAACCTTTAAATGTAATTAAATTAATTTAAATGTTTAATTTAATTTAAATTGAAAAATGCTGGCTCATTGTAATGCAGTTGGGTTGTCTTTTATTATATGTTGGTTTTGGCTATATTTAACCCAATGTTGGGTTACAACCATTGGATATAAAATTAAATAAAATTTAATTA